>NC_053492.1:244225101-244285101 GCF_905171775.1 Rana temporaria
AGAAAATACATGCAAATCAAAAATCCTAATTTTTTGCATCATATATCCCAGGACACAGGGTATCCTCTCTATCACATAAGGGACGTCCCAAAACACTGAATATGAGCGGAGGACAGAATGGCAGCAAGTCAACAGGCCCCAAACAACCAAATCAGAATAGGTTAAAATCTTATTGTAGCAGCCTGCAAAACACCAACCAAAGTTAGCATCCACAGCAATTCTATCACCAATGTGGTAAAACTTTGTAAAAGTATGAACCAAAGATCAGGTAGCAGCCCCCCCACTGTCTGCCAGGCAGTCCTTCCATCTAAATGAAGTAGGATCTCGACACACTTGGGACAGAGTCATAATATATATATATATATATATATATATATATATATATATCTCCTGGGCCAATTTTGACAAGATCCAATTTACCTACCAGCATGACTTTGGAGGGGGGGTGCGAGCGGCTGCTCCAGTGTCCCCTCCAGGAGGGCAGGCCGGCCCCACCTAGGTCACGAGGTGCAGGCAGCGGCTCCCGTGTCCCCTCCAGTACAGTGGGCGGCCCCATCTAGGTGGCGAGGTGCGGGCAGCGGCTCCGGTGTCCCCTCCGGCATAGTGGGCCCCCATATAGGTGGCAAGGTGTCCCCTCCAGCATGGTGGGCAGACACCACCTAGGTGGCAAGGTTCGTGCAGTAGCTCCGGTGTCTGCTGCTCCAGCGGCTTCTGCCGTGTCTCAACTCTTCCTCCTAAGTGCCAGTGGTTTAATAGGATCGCCTGACATTTTGGCCAATTGGGAAACTGGTCTCATGATCGGCTCCCTCATTGGTGGGGAGGAGATTTAGAGTGAATAGCAAATACTGATTTGCTATCTCACAACTGGATGGGCTTCTGCGCCCAAAGACCACCCTTTTTGGAGCCTCTGGCTCTAATCACGTGCTTCAAACCCCCCTGCTCATTGGAATCCATTGTCTGGCTACCTGGATGTAGATCAGAGAGCCAGACGCATAGATAGAGGTTCCGCCCTGTAATACACAGGGATGAACACAAATCTCCCTAGTTTTGCATGTATATCTGCTGTCTTCTGCTAAATATATCCTTTAGAAAGTGCAGATCGCATTACAAATTTTTCTCTTCCTGTTCAGCACTGAGTGGATTACTGGCATACAGCCAAGACAGCAGATTGGAGGAATGGCACACACCCCACTCCACATTGACAAAGGAAAGAAGTAATGTGCAGAGCTGTGCTGTGACAAGTCAAGCTCTCTGCCAATTTATAGCAACCTCCCATGGAAATAAACTTGAAGCTGCATCTCCTGCTTTAGAACTTTGCAGAAGTCCGATAAGAGCTACAGAGAAGGAGAAGGGACTCATAAGAAAACTCAAGGAAAGTAGATTTGAAAGCTACGTCACCACTCCTTGGGGGTTCAGGAAGCACAAGGGGGGAATCCTACTGCTGAATTGCAGCAGTCTTTGTCAAGCAACACCTGATACCATGGACAAGATCGAAGGAGTGAAGAGTCTTTTCCCCTGGTGTCTGAGGCTTAACACAAAAGGACAGCAATGTCCTGATTAAGATGAAACAAAGAAAACCTCCCCCGCCACCCTAAAGAAAAGGATGGATGGACAAGGCCATAAAACTACCTCGTCACAGCTGAGCACCGAGAGAGGTCCCTTATAAGAAAGAGCAACATATTCCCAGGGCTGAGAGTCACTGTTCCCCAACTCAATGTCACGAGTTGAATAATGTCTGTGTAAATAAGAATATCAATCTTCTGAGCAGTCCTCAGAAAAACTATAAATTCTCACCAGAAAATTAGGCCCTCAAATAAATGGGCCATACAGTGCCTTGAAAAAGCATTCATACCCCTTAAAATTGTTCACATTTTGTCATTTTAAAAGCAAAAAAGTAAATGTATTTTATTGGGATTTTATGTGCTAGACCGGGCATCACTAAATGGCGGCCCGCGGTGCGCGTCCGGCCAGAGCTGCTGCTCTTTACGGACCGCGGCGATCGCGCCATTTAGTCGCCGCTTTTGTCCCCAGCCTCCTCTATCATTAGCATTTAGCAGAGTAGAGGAGCGGACGGCGGGAGGCGGGACAATTCTTGACTGGGGGCGAGACCAGAGAGGTAGCTGCCTGTCACGTTACTCAGGATATGAATGGCTGCTAGGAGGCGGTCCTAGCAGCCAATCACCAGTTCACTGAAAATTCAACCCGGCAGCTCCCGCGACCCTCCCAGTGCTGCTGTGCCTTCGGTTCACGATTGTCCCGCCTCCTGCTCTCCGCTCTGTGAAAGGTAGAAGTGGAGAGGGAAGGGAGGAAAATAGATGGAAATGTGATGGATGGGGTGTGGGGGGCAGTGCTGTGTGTGGGGGGGCAGTGATGTGTGTGGGGGGGGGGGATGTGTGATAGGGCAATATGTGTGGGGGTATATGTGAAGGGGGGGGCATTACTGTGTGGGTTGATATGTGAAAGGGGGCATTACTGTGTGGGGTGATATGTGAAAGGGGGCATTACTGTGTGGGGCGATATGTGAAAGGGGGCAATACTGTGTGGGGTGATATGTGAAGGGGGACAGGGCTGTGGTGGGGAAGATGTGAAGGGGACAAGCAGCTGCGCACAAAATGAGGTGCTGCACAGAAAATGTGTAGGGGTACCATTGACTCTTAAATGCACTGAAATGCAAGGTGCAATTTCCCGCACATGTAAATTGCATGGTACAAACGCATCATGCAGTTTCCATGCGGATGCATTTTTAAAAAGATGCCAGGACCTTTTCCCAGCAGAAAACTCAGGCACAGCAACCCATTCAAACGAATTGTGTGTCGCGCCTGCACCCCTGGGCTGTGATGTAAAGAATCGGAGTAATTGCACAAAACTGCGATTCGGACCTCAGCTGGAAGAAAATTACTAATCGGACCTCCGTGAATTTTAATTCAATACCCTTGTGCTAGACCAACGAACAAAGTAGCACATAATTGTGAAGTGGAAGGAAAATAAGTGGTTTTCAACATTTTTTACAAATAAATATGTAAAAAGTGTGGCGTCCATTTGTATTCTGCCCCCTTTACTCCGATACCCCTAACTAAAAATCTAGTGAAACCAATTACCTTCAGAAGTCACCAAATTAGTAAATAGAGTCCACCTGTGTGTAATTTAATCTCAGTATAAATACAGCTGTTCTGTGAAGCCCTCAGAGGTCTGTTAAAATGACCTTAGCGAACAAACAGCATCATGAAGACCAAGGAACACACCAGACGGGTCAGGTATAAAGTTGTGAAGAAGTTTAAAGCAGGGTTAGGTTATAAATCCAATATCCTAAGCTTTCAACATCTCACGGAGAACTGTTCAATCCATCATCTGAAAAGACCATGGTACAACTGCAAACCTACCAAGACATGGCCGTTCCCCTGAACTGACAGGCTGGGCAAGGAGAGCATTAATCAGAGAAGCAGCCAAAATGCCCATGGTAACTCTGGAAGAGCTGCAGAGATCCACAACTCCGGTGGGAGAAACTATTAGGTGGTGCTCTGGTCAGAGGAGACCAAAAATAAACTTTTTGACCTAAAAGCAAAAACGCTATGTGTGGTGGAAAACAAACACTGCACATCACCCCGAACACACCACTTTTTAGCAGGGACAGGGAAGCTGGTCAGAGTTGACAGGAAGATGGATGGAGCGAAATACAGGGCAATCTTAGAAGAAAACGTATTGGAGTCTGCAAAAGACTTGAGACTGGGTGGAGGTTCACCTTCCAGCAGGACAACGACCCCAAATATACAGCCAGAGCTACAATGGAATGCTTTAGAGCAAAGCATATTCATGTGCTAGAATGGCCCAGTCAAAGTCCAGACCTAAATCCAATTGAGAATCTGTGGCAAAACAAGAACATTGCTTGTACACAGACGCTTTCCATCCAATTTGACAGAGCGTGAGCCATTTTGCGAATTAGAAAATTTGAAAACGTCACTCTAGATGTGTAGAGACATCCCCAAAAAAACTTGCAGCTGTAATTGCAGCGAAAGGAAGTTCTACAAAAGTATGGACTGAGGGGGGCTGAATACAAGATGCATGCCACACTTCACATTTGTAAAAATTATGAAAACCATTTATCATTTTTCTTGCACTTCACAATTATGTTCCACTTTGCATTAGTCTCGCATAAAAAAAAAAGTTACGCTTTTGGTTGTAACATGACAAAATTTGGAAAATTTCAAGGGGTATGAAATGAATACTTTTTCAAGGCATTGTATCAGGTATGTGTAGCGAAACAAATGGCCACCAGGTGTCACTATCGCCCATAACATCCAAAGTCCTTTACTTCTCATTTCCTCCCATAAGTGTGTAAAAGAAAAATCATAGCATAGTATTGCAAAAAAAATAAAGTACAAGTAACAATTGTGCGGACATAAAAGCAAGATTTTTAAAACCAACCAACTGTGCACCAAATTATCTTCTCCAACCACCACGCTGCACCCACATGCAATGAAATCTCACCAGAAAAGCTGACGCCAAACAATGAGCCCCTTAAATAACCAGTTCTGGGGGTGGAAATGGTTTACAGATTTCCACTTACAGAACTGGTTAGGGGCTTATTGGCATCAGCTTGAGTCAATCCATTAAAAATGTGCATGGCACGAAACTTGTCCGGAGGGGCCTATTGGCTGACATCATGCCGGTGCTTCCATGTATTTGTAACGGCGGTCACCAATGTAAGTGCCCTTACTCTGTCTCATGTTTTAATACTTTTACGAATTCTAAACTATATAAAAGTATTTTTGGGCTCCTGGTTGGTGAGCTTATTTAGTGTGGTGTTCTGGATAACATTCCCCGTTCGTATGGTATTTACTGAAGAGTCCCAACTACTGATTGATGCTCATTCAATTCCTCCATCTGTGAGTGCATTGCTTGGGTGAAGGCTCATGTGTCAAGATTGCCTTATGCACCTGGTGATACCTAATGAATGTCATACTGTGCCCTAATATTTGCCATTTCTGGTGAGCTGATGGTACTACTGGCAACTACTGTCATGTAGGACACAATAGCATCAGGCAGACACAGTACAAGCACTGTGACAACACGTGTGGGGGAAAATCTAGGACGATGGAGGAGTCAGCCGAGATGCTGATCTCTTAATATGGCTGTTAGAAACACAGAACCTTTTGCCTAGTGGATTGGGAATTTTGTTTATGTCTAAGCTTTATATAGAGTGGTGCGCTGGTAGCACCGACAGCATGCGAGTACATTGGCTTATTTTATACAATAAAGCACTACTCGGCCTATTTTTTTATATGAACCGAGAACATCTATATTGAAGCATCTAAGGATTTGCAGAGTCCATTAACCTTAAGCCCAGTGATGGTTCTACTACTTGTCTGACCAAACTTAGCTGTGTGGTTGCACCCCCTGAGGTGAGGGATGGAGCGTGTGTGTGTGTGTGTGTGTGTGTGTGTGTGTGTGTGTGTGTGTGTGTGTGTGTGTGTGTGTGTGTGTGTGTATGGTCACCGAGAGTTTTTACCCTCGAAGCACTATCACAAGTCACTGAAGAATTTGCTTTGGAGCATTGTATATAGATCAATTGACCTTTGAAGGAAGGATTATTTTTTTATGTGTAAAATGAATTGTTCGCATTGGTTTATTGCACTTTAATAGCGATATTTACAGTATATATACTTTGCATTTTGTGGATTTGTTTCATGATTGAATGTCAATTATGCAATATTGAAGCAGATTAATTCACTTAGTGTGGCACTTATGGATGTTATATGGACATTTGAACGTGCCGGTTTATGGTTGTGTAATCACTGTTGTGCATAATCATCGATATTGATTCACACAGGGCCACTTCATAATTCATACCTTTCTGGTTCATATTGTATAGTGCAACTTCTTTTGGTTATTACATGTTATACCATGATATCACAAATTTAGTTGCTCCTGATAGTTTGAGGTGTTGACTTGCCTCCCAAGTTCTCTAAATCCCAATCAAAAATCGAGCATCTGTGAAACGTTCCAGTTCATTGAAGCCCCACGTCGCAGCTTACAGGATGTAAATTATCAGTTACTGATGGCTTGGTGCTAGTTAACTGGTTACGGACCAGCCGCCGCAGTTTTACTGCGATATCACCGACATTACTAGTAAAAAAAATAAAATAAAAATGCCATAAATCTATCCCATATTTTGTAGGTGCTAAGAGATTTGCACAAACCAATATATGCTTATTGTGATTTTTACCAAAAATATGTAGAGTACATATTGGCCTAAAGTAAATTTTATTTTATTTTTTAAATTGGGATATTTATTATAGCAAAAAGGGAAAGATTGTGTTTTCAAAATTGTCGCTCTTTTGTTTATAGCGCAAAAAAATAAAAACCACAGAGGCGCTCAAATACCACCAAAAGGGAGCTCTATTTGTAGGGGGGCGCCAATTTTGTTTGGGTACAGTGTTGCACGACCACGCAATTGTCAGTTAAAGCAACGCAGTGCACGATTGCAAAAAAATTGCCTGGTCATTGAGAAGCCAAATCTTCCGGGGTTGAAGTGGATAAAGTGGTAGTAAAGTCAATATGTTAAAAAAAACGCCAACAGGCAGGTGTTTTAAAACAGAAAAGACACTAAAAAGGTCTCATGTCTGAAAAATGTTTCCCCTGTCAGCGATAAGGGTGATCTGATCCATGCATGCACAGCCAGCAGAGACCACATTTACAGCCTGCTCTGTGTACCATGGCAATGTGATTCCCATTTTTTGCCATAGGTTAGCCTACAAATTTTTCAGATTTTTTATGTATATATTTTTTCAGTATATCTTTAAAGTTTTATATAACTCCTTATTTAACACAAGATGGCAGTATACAAATGTAATTTTTTTCCGGCCACTAGATGGTAGTGATATTTTATCTCTATCTCTCCATCTCCATTTCCTGTTCCCTGCTATTTGTTGTTTGCCCACAAGATGGCGGGATTGTATAAGACTTTTTTACTTTGTCTTTTCAGACACGAAGTGGCTGTTAGAGCCCTTTCACACTATGCCGCCCATAGCGTCGGCGCATTTTGTCCGCTGGCGCGGTGCATTTACCCCCCGCCAGCGGCCGAGAAAGGGTTAAACGGTATAGCCCCGCTGTCCCATTGATTTCAATGGGCAGCAGTGGAGGAGCAGTAAGCACACCGCTCCTTCTCTGCTCCAAAGATGCGGCTAGCAGAAGTTACCGGGCGGACTTGTATAAAAGTGGACCCGACGTTAATGATCACATGACCCCTGAAGACGATGGTGTGCACCAACGAAACTGGTAGGGTGCTTGATTGTGATATGCAATTTCCGCCGTTTTTTACAGCGCAGCTGCAATGCACCACATGGTCTCCATGCACATGGAATTTTAAGCTGCAAGCATTTGCCATTTGACCTTGTTTTTATCAGTTTTTGGAATAAAATTGTGACATACTTCACTATGGAAGCCCTTTCTTTTTGATTTTTCCCCATTAACCATTGGACAACCCTCAAATATTTTTTTTTTGCCTGGGAACGTGCTCAAACGGTCTGGATTCCTTTTTGGTGAGAGTGTCCTGGAGGTCGGTTAAACGTTGGGATCATCATTGGGATCGTGTACAACTCCTGCTGGATATACTCATATGAGTTTTAGGACTACCTGTAATAGGGGTCATGGAAGTCTGGCGAGTAGGATGCGTGACACGTGATGGTATTGGAAGAAATTTCAGTCAAATATACCTACTGTTCAACAGGGATTTGAAGATTGTGCACATTATTTGAAGTTGACACATTGTCTGAGGACTCCGATACATTGTTTGAACATTCACCATTTGCACTATTGAACTTATTACACACATATTATCGTATTATGTTGGTGTTTAGTTGAAATCACTTTGCACTTTAAAGTGCGGTTTAATCAATTTAGTATTGATTTCTATCAATTAATTTTTTCTTATACAACGTGCTGCTCCTTATCAATACTCACCTGTTTAATTACATTAATTACTCTAGTTGTTGTTACTCATTATCTCTCCACTTTGCGCTGGTTCTGGGTTTAACCTCCCCATTCACAGAACTACAATATTTTTATTTTCAGGTTCATTCTCATTCAGCGTGATCCAATTAACCCTTTTGTCTTTTTGAGACTCACGCTACACTTCAATTACCTGCAACATGAGCAAGATATTGGACTGTGGAAGTTTTGCCAGTGCCAGTTTCTCCCACCAACAGAGCAGGCTCTCCTTTATTAACACACACTGCAATCTGTTCAATCAATATGGAGGATGGTCGAGTGGCAGCAAATGTAATCTTCTCCCTGTATATAAAACATAGTGAAGCAAACACATTAAATTCCGTGAAGGCAATTAAAAAAAGGATCTGAAATGCTTTAAACAATGTCATCTTTAATACCTTCGCACCTAAGTGTAAAACAAATCAATGCCCAAGCTTGCAACTTTGACATGTGTTCGTAAAACCATACATATCAACTACTTTGTGCACCCAGGTGGATTATACCCTTTTCAGGATAAATTGGGCTTTTATTTGGTGGCAAATAGTTATGGCTATCTGACTATTTATCATCTAAGGAAAACTGGCCTAAAATGGTAAAAAAAATAAAAAAAAAATCAAATCTTAAAATGCAACTATATTTCTAGCTACTACAATAACCTACCCAAGAAAATAAATAAAAAAAATCCTCCTGATTGCAGCAATAGCACATGTGTATGCTGGTTTGTTTTTGTTTGTACCCATAGTGAAGCCCAGAAACAGTAGTACGCATTTTGCTTTTATTATCCTACATAAAACACACTGATAAAAAAAAATTGTCAAAAAAAAAAAAAAAAAAACTATCCTTGTCCTTTGACTCTAACCTCAACCCAAACACTAACCCTGGGGCTGACCTGGATCAAACATCCCGATAGTTAGAATGGGGCCAGGACCTCTCATGAGACCCTGGTCTCTGGGCTGGGAGCGTCCCAGCACAAAGCAAGATATGCAAATATGCGGCCTCATGGGAAAAATAGGATTTTTGAACTCACCGTAAAATCAATTTCTCTGAGTTCATGGACGGACACAGCAGCATTGACCTTAGGGTTATATACCTTCCTTTCAGGAGAGACTAGGCAGAAAAACAGCACTTTAAGTGTTAAAAACACCTCTTAGTACAGCACGTCCCAGGGGGCGTGTCCCCCGGTTACATCCCACTCTCTGGAACATCCAGCCTCAGTTCGTAGACAACCAGTACAAACAAAGGAGGGGTGGGTGCCGTGTCCGTCCATGAACTCAGAGAAATGGATTTTACGGTGAGTACAAAAATTCTATTTTCTCTTCCGTTCATGGACGGACACAGCAGCATCGACCTTAGGGACGTCCCCAAGCAGTGTCAAAAAATTTCGAGGGGTGGGAAAAAAAACAGCAAACCAAACTTCACCCCAAACAAACCAGAGTTCCTTAACGGAGGAACTTCAACCTTAAACTGCCTCCTGTAAAACCTTGCGGCCAAAGGAGGCATTCGAAGATGCACTCACATCCACCTTGTAAAATTGAGGTGGTGTGGATTGACGACCAGGTCGCCGCCTTACATACCTGTAAGACAGACGGTTGATGGCGGAAAGCCCAAGAGGCACCAAACGCCCTGGTCGAATGCGGCGTAACCTGGAAGGGAGGCGCCTGCCCCTTTAGGGCATAGGCCTGAAGCACGACCTGTCTGATCCACCTAAAAATGGTGGCCGACGAGACCGCCAGACCTTTCTTAGGACCAGTCACTGACACGAACAGTCAGTCCAACTTCCGAAACGGAGCCGTAGCAGACAAGTACACCCGTAGGGCCCGAACCACGTCCAAGGAATGCAAAGTGGCCTCCTTCGGGTTTTTCAGCCAAGGACATAAGGATGGTAAAAGATGTCCTCATTAATGTGAAAAGCCTAAACAACCTTTGGAAGGAATGATGGCTGCGGCCGCAGCACCACTTTATCCTCATGGATGACCAAGTAAGGAGCCTTGGAAGAAAAGACCGCCAGTTCAGATACCCATCTGACCGAAGAAATTGCCACCAGAAGAACCACCTTCTGAGTCAACAAAGCAATCTTCCGAACGTCCTCAAAAGGAGCTTCTTAAAGCACCGAAAGAACCAAATTCAAGTCCCATGGAGGCAGTGGAGGACGCACAGGAGGGGCCACATGCCGGACCCCCTGCACAAACGTACGCACCAAGGAGTGCGCCGCCAAGGTTTGCTGAAAGTAGACAGCTAGAGCCGAGATCTGACTCTTTACCGTACTTATAGCGAGAGCCGAGATCTGACTCTTTACCGTACTTATAGCGAGAGCCTGATCCACTCCACGCTGTAAAAACAGCAGAATCCGGGACATCACATATGTACGGGGGTGCCACTTCATCTCTTCACACAGAGATGTAGGCCTTGCACGTACGATGGTAAATCTTTTGTGAAGTGGACTTCCGTGCCCATAGCATGGTAGAGATAACCGAGCCCGACGGACCTCGGTCCTTCAACACCTGGCTCAACAGCCACGCCAAAGCCAGCGACTGTAAAGCAGGGTGAAAGTTAGGACCTTGCGATAGAAGGTCTTCTCTCAGGTGTAGACGCCAGGGGACGTCTGCCACCAGACGCACCAGGTCCGCGTACCAGGGACGGCGCGGCCAATCCGGAGCGATCAGGATTGTTGGTATCCCCTCGGCTTCCACCCTGCGCAGCAGGCGAGGAAGAAGCTGCAGGGGATGGGAGGGAAGGGAAGGGATATGTAGGTACACGTCCTTGATATCCAATGATGCTAGGAAATCCCCCTGATGGAGCGCTGCTATTACTGAGCGAATCGACTCCATCCTGAATTTTTGCACTTTGACAAAACAAATGAGGGCCTTGAGGTCCAGGATTCGACGGACCCCTTGCTTCTTGGGGGACTACAAATAGATTGGAGTAAAACCCCTGAAACCGTTCCGTTGAGGGAACCGACACAATCACTCCCCTGGCCAGCAGATCCTGGACAGCCCCTGACAGATCCTTCAGGCAATCCGGAGGTTGGAGGGAAAAAAATCTGTTTGGTGGACAAAAGAGAAATTCTATATTGTACCCCGAGGAAACTACTTCGCAAACCCAACGGTCGGAAAGAAGAGACCCCCAACCGAGCCGCAAATTCGCAAAGCCGCCCCCCCCACCCGAGATGTGGGCGGGGGCAGACCTTCATGCGGAGGCAGGCTTGTCCGCAGGCTTGTGGAACCAGGGGCGCTTTTGTCCTTCAGTGGACGCCTTAGCACCCTGGAAACGTTTTCCTGCCGCACTTGGCGGGCGAAAAAACTGCTTGGGGGTATTAAATGAGGGCCCTTGCTTACGGCGAGGCTCCTTACCCTTCCCAGATTGCGGGAGCAGAGTGCTCTTACGGCCTGTGGCATCCTTTATGATATAATCCAGGGACGCCCCAAAAAGCCGTTCACCCTTAAAGGGCAAGTCCACCAGGGCCTTCTTAGTGGACTGGTCCGCAGACCAACACTTTAGCCACACAAGGCGGCGTAGTACCACCGCGTAGGCGGAGGCCCTGGAGAGCAAAGGGAGCGTATCCAGGCCCCACAAATTTTAGGCCTTGCACCAATTGGTCGGCCAGGTCCACGCAGGTCTCAGAAGCAGTCTGCGCCTCCAGCTCCTGCACCAGGGACTTAGTCCGTTCGGTAATTGTCTGCGACACCAGAGCCCCGGCCAAAACCGGTCTCACCGCCGACCCCACCACTGTGAATATGGAGCGGGCCACAGCCTCATCTCTCCTATCTGCGGGGTCCTTAAATGTGGGAGCCCCTTCCACAGGCAACGTGGTGGCCTTGTTCAGCCTGGACACCGGAGGGTCCACTGACAGAGGAGAAACCCACTTTTTTAGGAAATCCTCCTCAAAAGGATAATGGAACGCAAAGTATTTTGGAACTGCAAAAACTTTCTGCGGCCGATCCCATTCCTTGTATAACCGTTTGTATAGATATGGAACACAAGTAAAACACTTTCTCGGTGCGGGGTGGCTTGCGGAACCCAAAAGGGACCGGCGTGTCTGATGCCTCCGCCAAATCCTCAAGTTTCTGAGTGTCCCGCACCGCAGTGATAAGAGCTCCAACAAATTCCTTATCATGCTTTGACCCTGAAGCAGAGTCATCCTCACTGTCCGTGTGGGCTAAGTCTGCATCATCCGACCTAACAGGGCCAGATGCAATAGCAGGGCCTGATTCCGTGTCAGAGACATCCCCAGAAGCAGGCGCAGGGAGGGGGCGCTTTTTACCCCCCTTCTGGCCACTTGCCGCTTCAATCCTGGCAACAAATGCCTCAAGGAATGCTGCCATATCATCCGAGGTCACAGGAACAGGGGCACTAAGGGTTAACTCTGGCATGGTTGGGGTAGATGCCTCTGGTTCAGACTCCATGCTGACCCATCTATATATGCCGCCTTAGTACTGCAGAAAACAGGACCCACAGGCCACCCTCCCAGCTGTCACAGAGAGCAGGGGACCCCCAGGGGACTCACCACCCAAAACCAGGCTGTACTACTGTGCAGAGCTGAGAGCGCTGTCCGTGCTGTGCCATCCCTCAGGAAGAATGCTGTGGCTTGGCAGTTATTCCAGACCCTAGAGGCCAAAACTTTTCCAAGATGGCAGAAAAAACAGCATGTGGGCTACAAGAAAATGTCCGCCGACATATAGAAACGCGTCACCGGTAAAAAGGAGGCCATACACTTGTTAAAAACACTCATTAACACAGCAGACACTGTCCAGCATACACAGCACATAAGCACAATAAAAAACAACAGCACCCCACAGCAGCACAGCCCCCCGGCAGTAACAGAGCCCCCAGGTGGACCCCCCCCCCACCTTACAGCCGGCACCCAGAACGGGGAAGGAGGGAGAGGAAGGGAGAGAGGAAAGCAGGGCGGACCCTCAGTCGACATACCACATGTGTGGGACTTTTTGGGAGCATAGCCGCGTACGGGACCCGAAAACCAATCACCACATTCAAGATTTCTAAGGACATAAATTTTAGATGGGGTCCCGTACGCGGCTAGGCTCCCAAAAAGTCCCACACATGTGGTATCTCCGTACTCAGGAGAAGCAGCAAAATGTATTTTGGGGTGCAATTCCACATATAACCATGGCATGTGTGAGAAATATATCATTTAGTAACAACGTTTTGTAATTTTTTTTTTATTTTTTTTTTTGGTCAATATTCAATCACTTGGGGCAAAAAAAAAAAATATTCCATGGACTCAACATGCCTCTCAGTAAATAGCTTGGGGTGTCTTCTTTCTAAAATGGGGTCATTTGGGGGGGTTGTGTGCCATCTTGGCATTTTATGGCCTTCAAAACTATGATAGGTAGTGAGGAGTGAAATCAAAAATTTATGCCCTTAGAAATCTTGAAGGCTGTGCTTGGTTTTCGGGGCCCCGTACGCGGCTAGGCTCCCAAAAAGTCCCACACATGTGGTATCCCCGTACTCAGGAGAAGCAGCAGAATGTATTTTGGGGTGCAAATTCCACATATAACCATGGCATGTGTGAGCAATATATCATTTAGTGACAACTTTGAGCAAAAAAAAAAAAAATCAGTTTATCATATTCCCGCAACTTGTGTCAAAATAGAAAATATTCCATGGACTCGACATCCCTCTCAGCAAATAGCTTGGGGTGTCTACTTTCCAAAATGGGGTCATTTGGTTTTTTTTTGTGCTATTTTGGCATTTTATGGCCTTCGAAACTATGATAGGTAGTGAGGAGTGAAATCAAAAATTTACACCCTTAGAAAGCCTGAAGGCGGTGATTGGTTTTTGGGGTACCGTACACGGCTAGGCTCCCAAAAAGTCTCACACATGTGGTATCCCTGTACTCAGGAGAAGCAGCAGAATGTATTTTGGGGTGTAATTCCACATATGGGGGGGGGAGTATGCTTTGCACGTGGGTGTAAGCGTTACTGGCACTAACTAGCTACCTAGCGGCACCAGCGACACTAATACAGCGATCAGAAAAACGATCGCTTAGTGACGCTGGCAATAGGGGGTGAAAGGGTTAACTCTAGGGGCAATCAGGGGTTAAAACCTTTATTAGAAAATGTATGGGGGTACCCAACGCTATAAAAACCTGGCGGGCGAACCTCAAAAAATAACTAGCTACCTAGCGGCACTAGCGACACTAATACAGCGATCAGAAAAACGATCGCTTAGTGACGCTGGCAAAAGGGGGGTGAAAGGGTTAACTAGGGGGTGATCGAGGGGTTAAAACCTTTATGGGGGGGGGGGTAGGGGGCTACCCTGGACCTAACACTAACTGCCTGTCACACTGACACTAAATGCAGTGATCAGTAAATGATCACTGCTATTTAGTGACAGTGTGACAGGGGGGGGGGGGGGGGGGCTGGGGGGGTGACTTGTGTGCCTATGTGTACTGGTGTCAGTGTAGTGCTTGTGTACTCACTGTTGTGGTGTCTCCGCTCCTCCGCAGGAGGTGATCAAATACCACCAAAAGAGGCGATTTCCCTTATCTCATGCACTAGAGTGAGAGATAGTCTGTACTTCACACCCCCCCTCCCCTCTTCTCACAAAGGATTGGCTGCTCCACACCTCAGTACGATGGAGCATGCTGCAGTCATGTGGTGCCTTTCCTGGGTTTTGACTGGATGTTTCTCATTATGGGGTGTGATCCACAGATCAATGCGAGAGGAGGAAATGCATGTATAGTCCAGTCATCTCACAGGACAGCCAGCAGAACACACACAGACAAGCAATTTGATTTAGGGGATATTTAGCTAGTCATAGGAGAAGATCCAGTGATTACATTATTGTTACGTTGCAATGTGTGTCCGAGATCACCTGATCAAAAATGTATTATGTGGGGGAGGGGTGGATGTCTCACTTTTCATAGATTTGACCCAGTATGGCTGAACGCCCAAAAAGCTTACAACCTACCTGTGTCACTTGACTGCTCCCGCCAAGTCCTTACACATGTCACTTGACTGCTCCTGCCAAGTCTATATTTTCTTGTACAAACATCACACAGAATATGAATATGACCCAAACATCTCCATCCTGTCATATCCCACATCCATTCATCCACATGATGCAGGAGTTGGTCAGAGAATGTGCGGATAGGATGCAGGAGTTGGTCAGAGAGTGTGCAGACATGATACAGCTGCTGCGAAATGTGGGTGCGGCTTAAATTGTGTAGCATTACCCCCGTAGGGGCTGCCATGTTTAATGGTCCGTTTGTCACCCTGCCCAGCCAGGGCAGTACTTTCCCGCTGTCCTCTTGCTCCTCCTGTCCAGGACAACTTCACGTTTTCTTAGAGAGCCCTGTCCGCACCCGAGCCTAGGCCCAAGGTCACCGATCATTGATCAAGGCTGCTCAGAATTCCCCAGGCAGCTCCACCGATTCCCTGCACAGTAAAATTGAACCAAGTGTCTAAATAGACCTCCAATCCCTTTTACAGGTGGCGCAAGGAGGTCACAACCTCCTCCTGCCACTAACTGATGAAACCAGCTAGATGCAAAACCCAAGACGGAGGGAGAGAAACTTTTGATGTTCCTCCCACTCGGACGTCAAACAGTAAGCAACGAGGATTTCATCACTTCCAGTTTCGGTTTGTTTACAAGCAGTTACTGGCTTGTAAAATATCTGATCATGCAATCTCGGTTTGATCAAATGCTTTGGCAGGCAGAGGAGAGATCTATGATCTAATAAACCCCAGGTCTCTACATAAAGAGGAGCTGCCACAGGCCACACTATGGCAAAGGAAGTTGTTCCAAAAAATAAAAAAGGAGGAGGGGGAAAGATATAACGCTAAATGTAAGACCTTCTGTGTAACTCTGTAAACCTGTTACCAATTGTACCAATGTACCAATGTTAAAATGTTACCAATGAAAATTTTTAGATACCTTAGTTTGTCACCGTTCCATGTGCATATGCAATTTTAAAGCATGACATGTTTGGTCCATTTTCTCTGTGTATCTTATATTGTTTGTGCTCACTAAAAATCATGAAAATATGCATTTGATAAACCTCTGCACAAATCTCACACAACATTATACATACATACATACATACATACATACATACATACACACACACACACACACATTTTTGCTTAACCCCTCCTCCATGGGGTACTGATGAGCAAAATGCTTTGGTGGTAAAGATACCTTCTCCAGGTGGGCCCAATGAGCATACATCATTTATTTTAAATGAGAATGCATTGGAATAGACCTGGGAATTTTTTGGCAGCTGCCAGAACCAAAAAACATTTTCTCTGGGAGAAAATGACACTAGCAGTGGTAACTAAAGTTTCACAAGTACCACAAGTGCCATTAAGCCCACTGTGGCTTTCAGTCTCTGAGGAAACCATGGACTCCAAGATTTCTCCAGGAAAGATGTGTCCAAAGCAGATTTCATAGCCTTTGCAGCTTTCACCTTTTCCTCTCCCCGAGCCTTTTCCGCCAATGACTCATGTTACCTCAAAATGGGAGGAGAAAGAGCACCCACATTTGTGTCCCAAGCAATCCAACTAGGGGTGCACCAAATGGAAATGTTGGTGGAAAACCAAAAATGCAGGTTGCATGCATTATATTACACGTTTTAATATCAATTTAAATATGAAATTATTGTTGGCCATTATTGGCAAAAGAAATATAGAGTTTGGCCCCCTGTATACCCTAAAAAACCTGTCCAATTCTGCCTGGCTATATCCTACCCTCTGCAAACAGACCACAATAAGCATGGCTTCTGAGCCCTGACATTGTGGTTCATTTGTGCGATTTTCTGTCAGCCGCAGTCCTGCTCTCTGCAGCTCTCCCGTGTCTGTATCCTTCTCCCTATCCCCTCCCTGCCTGCATCAGTGCCCGCCCCTCCACCCGCTCCTGCTGCCTGCATCAGTGCCCGCCCCTCCCCCCACTCCTGCTGATCTCGGATCTGCTACTAAATACTTGAATTCTCTCTGTACCATTATAAGAAGTTTCCCTATGCCTGTGTTCTGTACAAAATCTGCCCAATTGTACCTGTATGAGCTCCGCTACTGACGCTCAGCTTAGATGCGTCTCTCTCCCTCTCTCATCCCCGACTGAACGTCAAAGGGAGGGATTGGCACGCCCACTGCAGCTGTGAGCTGGAGACTCCAGACTCCCAGCTCCAAAGGAACCACCTGCAGGACAAGCACTGGACCGGGAACCCAGGAAGAAGCTGCGCAGACCAGGTGCTGGGGGGGGGGGGATTGGGGCTAACCATGCTGCATTTGAACTCTTGGGTAATTTCAAGCACGTTTGGAGTGACACATCTTACTGCATGACTCTGAACATAACAGAAGTCCAACCTTAACCCACATGGCGGGCTTTGTCATACAAGACCCTTGGGAACCGGGTACCCCTTAATGTGGGGTCCACTCCCATGGACCTGTATAGCACCCTGGTCAGAACACTGCACAGAATTCAATTATTCAGGGTCCAGCACCGAAAGGCAGCATTACAGCCAAACCTTGAAGAATCTTCTCTCCTTACCATGAGGCTCAGGTACCATTAATTTCAGCCGACAGCTTTTTCAAATGGACCCGATTGAAGTCCAGGATGTGTAGGAGGGGTTATATAGGGAAGAACTTCTTGTTTGATTGATCTGCCAGTGTCCATTCACCAGAAAGTGGTGTATAACCCAGATTGTAATGGCTGCTCTGTGTCCCGTGATGTATGATAAAGAAATCATTTTAAATTGGAAAACAAATCAAAGGAATCTGTGCCAATTGTCCCTGGGAAATGTCTTAGGTTAACAAAAAAGCCTTAAAGTGTATTTGCCTTCACTTTCTGTCTTGCAGAGGAAGTAAAGGCAATTGCCATCTTGCTGTCTGCAAAATACTTGACCCCCATTTAAAGATTCCCCTCACCTTAAAAAAATGTAAGTATTTCCCTTTGTCTCAGTGATTGTGTTCATCGGGGGTTATTTTTTGGTTATACCCAACTGATTGTTCTCTGGATTCAAACCTGCAAGTCATTATACACCGTCTTCAGGCTTTTGCTGAAACACTTAAACAATGCGTCTGCACTTGGTGCCACTACGCCAATGTACACCATTTGACTCTCTGCCATCACTACAACCAAAAACCTAAAAATCTTAACGGTTTCTGAAACATTGAGTCTGTAACCTTCTAGATTTAGTAGCTATTACCAAACTATTTAGTTACTATGAGATTAAACAAGAATGTCCAGAACATAAAACTTACTTGTGAACACGAATTGTATCTGTTTGTTTTCGAAGCATCTCCACTCTTCCAACAGAGACATCCAACTCTCGGACAGCAATCTCTGGCTTATAAAGCTGGCAATAAAATTCTGCCTATAATTATAAAAAAAAAAATAAAGGTATGAGTTGCCAAATCAGACAGCTGTGGTTAAAAACAAAAAAAACTTTTTTTTAAAGTTTATATCATTTATAAATATGTTATACTTACCTGCTTTGTACAAGGGTCTTGCACAGAGTAGCACAGATCCTCCACTTTTGGGGTGATCCTACTGCGCTCATGGCTTCTTTCCTTCATTGGGGGCCCAAACAGAAAGCTGCTTTGCATTGGGGCACCCATGCAGGCTCGCTCCCAAGTCCTGTCGCTGCATCTATTGACACAGAGGGATACTAACGCCTCCCCCCTTGTCACAGCGTGTGACAGCGGCTGAAGCCAATGGGCTTGTGCATATCGCTGGATTGGATAGGCTCAGGTAAGAAAAATGAGGGTTTGGGGGCTGCAGCAAATGTGGTTTGTCACCTTCATGCATTACGGTGAAAAACCTTGAAACTTTACAATGATTTTAATAAATATATGGCAAGATTCAGGTCTATACTAAAGAGAAGAGATGAGAATTGAATATGAAATGAAGAGTGTGGCCTGCATAATGGGAAAGAATAGGCAGCATTTAACTACTTACTTTTTGCTTAGAAATATTTAATTTGCTTCCAATTATTTCAGCAATCTTGAGTCTACTGCTGGGTTTAGAAAGCATGCCAGTGAAACAGTCAAGGGCCTGGAACACAAACAAAAAAAAAAAAGTTAGGCTTTTGAATTTATTCAGACAATAGGTTACAGGGGCACTACTGTTCATTTATCAATTTATCTCACCTCGTGAAATATATTCAAAGCAGTGCTTGATGATGTGCCATCAAAGTTATAGTCAATTCTGTTACACCACTTCAGTAAGTCTCTGCAAAAGGTTATAAGCAACAAACGGCCATAAAATTATGAAATTTACTCCACATAATGTTTTTGTAATATTCGTCAAACATCTATTTCACCAAATATATACTACAAACAATAGCCTGGGCTCACATACTGTTTATACAAGGCAATATCGAGCAAATAGTCTTTGAATGTGCCCTTGAGCAACAAGTCCCATGTTTAACCACTTCGTTACCGGGCCTATTTTGGCACTTTTCTCCTTTATGTAAAAATCATTTTTTTGCTCGAAAATTAATCAGAACCCCCAAACATTATATATATTTTTTTAGCAGACACCCTAGGGAATAAAATGGCAGTCATTGCAACTTTTTTTCTCGCACGGTATTTGCGCAATAATTTTTCAAACGCCTTTTTTTAGGGAAAAAAACAGTTTCATGGGTTAAAAAACAACAAAACAGTAAAGTTAGCCCAATTTTTTTGTATAATGTGAAAGACGATGTTACGCCGAGTAAATAGACAATTAACATGTCACGCTTTAAAATTGCGCACACCCATGGAATGGCGCCAAACTTCGGTACTTAAAAATCTCCATAGGCGACGCTTTAATTTTTTTTACAGGTTACTATTTTTGAGTTACAGAGGAGGTGTTAGAATTGTTGCACATGCTCTAACGCACGCGATGATACCTCACATGTGGGGTTTGAACGGTGTTTACTTATGTGGGCGGGACTTGCATGCGCGTTCGCTTCTGCACGCGAGCGACCGGGACATTTTAAATTTTTTTTATTAATTTATTTTACTTTTTACTAAATTTTTACACTTTTTTTTACATTTGTTTTTTGATCACTTTTATTCCTATTACAAGGAATGTAAACATCCCTTGTAATAAGAATCAGTGTGACAGGTCCTCTTTATGGAGAGATGTGGGGTCAATAAGACCCCACATCTCTCCTACAGGCTTACAAGCATGAAATCGGGGGGGGGGGAAATCACAGATTACATGCCGACAGCCGCGACGGCTTTGTTTACTTTCGGGTACCGGGCGTGACGTCATAACGTCGCCCCCGGTCCTCTGACGGTCATAGAGATGACTGTGACCGCCTGGTCACCAGTCATCTCTATGGTTCACCAACGAGCGCCGGCCGATTCGCTCTCCGGGCCCCCGATGGCACGGGAGAGCCCGGAGAAGCACCGGATGGCGGCGGGGACGTCCCCTCCCGCTGCCTAGAAGAACGATCGAGTGGCGGAACCGCCGCTTTGATCGTTCTTCTGGTGCACATAATCGCCGGCTGAAGACGGCGATATCTGAATGATGCCTGCAGCTGCAGGCATCATTCAGATATCACCGCACAAAGCTGAGGACGTCCCAGGACGTCCTCTGGGTCTCAAGTGGTTAAAAGATGTAAGCTTTAAAAAAGGTTTAAAAGAGTTCCCCAAAAAAGTAGCCTAAAGAGCTTGAGGTGAACCTCAAAAGGAAAAATATAAAAAAAAAAAAAAAAAAACAAACACACACACGCACGCACGCACGCACGCACGCACGTATATATGTATTTTCCGCTGGCTTGGTACACAATCCATTGGCTTGTTCATCAATTTTGTTGATTTACAATCACACTCTGCATCACAGAACAGAACATTTAGCAAGATGCACCTAAAATCTTCATTGGAATGAGTTAATTCAGCTTAACCGCTCTCGGACTGCCCCACGTATATTTACTATTTACTGTGGCAGGGGGGCGCAAAATCACATACCTGTACATGATTTTGTGCGCACGGTTTAGAGGGCCAACGCGACCCGCCGATCGTTCACAGGAGAGAGAGCGCATTACCAGTAAAAAAAAAAAAAAAAAAAAATTAAGTCCCAAAATCTATCCCCTATTTTGTAGACACTAACTTTTGCACAAACCAACCGCTCAATGGGATTTTTTTTTTTTTTTAAACCCAAAAAAATGTAGCAGAATACATATTGGCCTAAAATTGATGAAGAAATTTGTTTTCATTTTTATTTATTTTTAGGATATGTATTATAACAGAAAGGGAAAAAAAGGTTTCTTTAAAATTGTTGGAAATTTTGTTTATAGCGCAAAAAAATAAAAATAGGAGGTGATCAAATCCCACCAAAAGAAAGCTCCATTTTTGGTGGGTGAAGGGGGGCACATTTTGAGTACCAGCGTCGTACAACTGTGCAATTGCCAGTTAAAGTGACGGGGGTGGGTAGATTGATCCACTTAGGAGAGAAAAAAAAAAAGAAAGGTATGTATAAGTCTTTTTGTAGTATACACACACACACACACACACACACACACACACACACACTAGGGCATTATTGAGCACTGTGATTTGAACACAGATTTAATTTGTGTTACAGATTAAACACTTACCTTAGTGACAATCCTCTACCTTCAAGATTTAGCTTCTTGTCTTCTATCTTTGGACCTTCAGGAAAAGAGGTGTCGCAAGAATTAGGAGTGTGAAGGATGGACAATGTTTGATGCTTATCGCCTGTAAGTTGAATGTATATGTCTAGTAACCGGTCAACAACAAGATCCAACTTGGGAAAAAGCTTTTGAAGCACCTATTTAAAAAAAAAAAAAAAAAAAGGGAAATAAAAATATATCAGTGTTAACTTTCCTGTACACTTTTCAACAATTTTGTATTTTATGTATGATCTATAAACAAAAAAAATAAAATCATGCAAAGGAATTTTGACTGGTCTTTAAATTTTGTGTCTTGGGAGCACAGTACAGAACACATACTAGATATTCATAGACACAAGGGTTTTAGGCTGCTACCTACCTTCAGGTGATTGGACAATAGCAAAGCTGTTGAGGACATTACACCAGGCATACCTCTATAATCCTACCACTCCAAGAGTAACACTATAAAATTTACAAAAAAACACTCCTTTTGGCTTACTTGTACAGTAGGACAGGAAAAATGCTCGATATATTGGGGATGCTGCACGATTCTGGCTAAAATGAGTATCTTCAATTTTTTTGCTTCCAAAAAAAGATCACGATACTCGTGGCATCATCTTTCACATTCAAAAAAATTGGGCTAACTTTACGGATTCGTTCCCCCCCCCCCCCCTTTAAATTCATTAAAGTGTATTTTTCCCCAACAAATGCACTTGAAATATACAAATACAGTGAAAATACAAATACATAAAATATTGCAACAAGCACCATTTTATTCTCTAGGGTCTCTGCAAAAATAGGATTTTTGTACTCACCGTAAAATCCATTTCTCTAAGTTCATGGACGGACACAGCAGCATTGACCTTGGGGGTTATGTACCTTTTCTCTAGGAGACTAGGCAGAAAAAAAAAACAGCACTTTTAGTGTTAAAAACACTTTTCAGTACAGCACCTCCCATGGGGGCGTGTCCCCCGGGTAAATCCCACTCTCTGGAAGCATCCAGCCTCAGTTCGTAGACAAGCAGTACAAACAAAAGGAGGGGTGTGTGCTGTGTCCGTCCATGAACTCCGAGAAATGGATTTTACGTTGAGTACAAAAATCCTATTTCTCTTTCGTTCATGGACAGACACAGCAGCATTGAACTTAGGGACGTCCCCAAGCAGTGTCAAAAATTTCGAGGGGTGGGAAAAACACAGAAAACCAAACTTCACCCCCAAACAAACCAGAGTTCCTCAACGGAGGTACTTCAACCTTAAACTGCCGCCTGTAAAACCTTGCGGCCAAAGGAGGCATCCGAAGATGCACTCACATCCACCTTAGAAAATTTTGAGAAGGTGTGGATTGACAACCAGGTCGCCGCCTTAAAAATCTGTAAGACGGACGCTTGACGGAAAGCCCAAAAGGCACCAACCGCCCTGGTCGAATGCGCCGTGACCTGAAAGGGAGGCGCCCGCCCCTTTAGGGCATAGGACTGGAGCACGACTTGTCTGATCCATCTACAAATGGTGACCGACGAGACCGCCAGACCTTTTTTAGGACCCGTCACCGACACTAACAGCGAGTCAGATTTCTGAAACGGAGCCGTAGCAGACAAGTACACCCGTAGGGCTCGAACCATGTCCTCAAACGGAGCTTCTTGAAGCGCCGAAAGAACTACATTCAAGTCCCATGGAGGTAGCGGAGGCTGCACAGGAGGGGCCACATGCCGGACCCCCTGCACAAACGTACGCACCAAAGAGTGCGACGCCAAGGGTCGCTGAAAGTAGACAGCTAGAGCAGAGATCTGACTTTACCGTACTCAAGGCTAGAGCCTGATCCACTCCACGCTGTAATAAACAGCAAAATTTGCAACACCACGTATGTACGAGGGTGCCACTTCATCTCTTCACACAGAGATGTAGGCCCTCCATGTACGATGGTAAATCTTTCGTGAAGTGGACTTCCGTGCCCGTAGCATGGTAGAAATCACCGTGCCCGACAGGCCTCAGTCCTTCAACACCTGGCTCTCAACAGCCACGCCGTCAAAGCCAGCGACTAAAGCAGGGTGAAAGATAGGCCCTTGTGACAGCAGGTCTTCTCTCAGGGGTAGACGCCAAGGAACGTCTGCCATCAGACGCACCAGGTCCGCGTACCAGGGACAGCGCGGCCAATCCGGGGTGATCAGGATTGTTGGTATCCCCTCAGCTTCCACCCTGCGTGGCAAGCGAGGAAGAAGCTGCAGGGGAGGGAAGGCGTATATCAGGTGGTAGTGACCCCAAGGCGCTACCAGCGTGTCTGGCCACGGATCCCTCGATCTGGTCACAAATCGTGACACCTTCCGATTGAGACGAGACGATAGAAGGTCCACGTCTGGAGTGCCCCATTTCTGGCACAGAGTCTGAAACACCTCCGGGTGTAGCGACCATTCTTCTTGATCCAGCTTTTGGCGACTTAGATAGTCGGCTTGCCAATTCAGCACCCCCGTAATGTACACTGCCGACAGAGCTGCAACGTAGCTTTCAACCCACCAGAGGATGTGCGCGACTTCCGTCGCCACAGCCGAGCTTCGTGTGCCCCCCCGATGATTGACTTATGGCCACGGCCGTGGCATTGTCGGACTGGATTCTGACCGGTCTTCCTTGTAGGCCCAGAGACCACTTGGAGAGACACAGCTTGATCGCTCGGAGCTCCAGTACATTGATTGGAAGATGGGACTCCTCCTGAGTCCAACACCCCTGGGCTGACTGGACACCCCAGACGCGCCCCCAGCCGGAGAGGCTGGCATCCGTTGTGATCACTGTCCAGTGACACAGCAGGAACGATTTCCCGTTCCTGAGCAACGGAGATGTTAGCCACCACACTAGGGAGGACTTGGTCAGTCGACTCACCCGAATCTGGTAATCCAGAGACGAAGGAAGCTTGTCATCGTGACAGAATCTCCTTCTGTAACACTCGAGTGTGGAATTGGGCATACGGGACTGCCTCGAAAGGCCGTCAGACCCAGTACTCTCATGCAAAAGCGAAGCCACGTCCATTTCTGGGTCACCAACCGCTGCACTGCAGAGTTCAGAGTCCGCAGCTTCTCTGCTGGGAGGAAAAAACGTTTGCCTCCGAAGAATCCAGGACCAACCCCAGATACTCCAGCCGCTGAGACGGTACTAGTACTGACTTCTGTATATTCAGTAGCCAACCGATTTCCCGGAGAGTCTGACAGGTGATAGACACGTCCTCTTCTAACTCTGAGCTTGAGGAAGCTCTCAGAAGAAGGTCGTCCGGGTATCCCACGATAGCGATCCCGCGCTGCCGCAGCAGGGCCAGAATCGGGGCGAGCACCTTGGTAAAAACCTGCGGTGCCGAGACCAGGCCACAAATTGAAAGTGCTCCTCTCCGATCGCAAAACGCAGAAATCTCTGGTGTTTTGCACATATGGGGATATGCAGGTATGCGTCCTTGATGTCCAAGGACGCTAGGAAATCCCCCTGATGGAGCGCTGCCATTACTGAGCGTATCGACTCCATCCTGAACTTTTGTACTTTGACAAAGCAATTGAGGGCCTCGAGGTCCAGGACCGGACGGACCCAGTCCTTCTTGGGGATTACAAACAGATGGGAGTAAAACCCCTGAAAGCGTTCCTGTGAGGGAACCGGCACAATCACTCCTCTGACCAGCAGATCCTTGACAGCCCCTGACAGATTCTTCAGGCGACCCGGATGAAGCCGGAGGGAAAAAATCTGTTTGGCGGACAAGAGAGAAATTCTATCTTGTACCCCGAGGAAACTACTTCGCAAACCCAACGATCGGAAAGAAGAGACCTCCACCAAGCCGCGAATTTGCGAAGCCGGCCCCCCACCCGCGTTGTGGGCGGGGGCAAACCCTCAGGCGGAGGCAGGCTTGTCCGCAGACTTGTTGGGCTTGCGGAACCAGGTGCACTTTTGTCCTTCAGTGGACGTCTTCGCACCCTGAAAACATTTTCCTGACACACTTGGCGAGCGAAAAGACCACTTGGGGGTAGTAAATGAGGGCCCTTGACTACGGCGAGGCTCCTTTTCCTTCCCAGACTGCGGGAGCAGAGTGCTCTTACCGCCTCTGGCATCCTTTATGATGTCATCCAGGGAAGCTCCAAAAAGCCGTTCACCCTTAAAGGGTAAGTCCACCAGGGACTTCTTAGAGGACTGGTCCGCAGACCAACACTTCAGCCACACAAGGCAGCGTAGTACCACCGCGTAGGCGGAGGCCCTGGAAAGCAAGGGAAGCGTATCCAGGGCTGACCCACAAACAAATTTTAGACCTTGGACCAACTGTTCGGCCAGGTCAACGCAGGTCTCAGAAGCATTCTGCGCCTCCAGCTCCTGCACCAGGGACTTAGCCCGTTCGGTAAGAGATCTTTGACACCAGAGGCCCGGCCAAAACCGGTCTCACTGCCGACCCCACCACTGTGAATAACGAGCGGGCCAGAGCCTCAGCTCTCCTGTCTGCGGGGTCCTTGAAGGCGGGAGCCCCTTCCACAGGCAACGTGGTAGCTTTGTTTAGCCTGGACACAGGGGGGGTCCACTGACGGAGGAGATAACCACTTTTTTTGGAAATCCTCCCCAGAAGGATAACGGACCGCAAAGTACTTTGGTACAGTAAAGGATTTCTGCGGCCGATCCCATTCCTTGTATAACAAGTCGTCCAGATACGGAACACAAGGAAACACTTTTGCGGTGCGGGGTGGCTTGCGGAACCCAAAAGGGACCGACATGTCTGATGCCTCCGCCAAATCCTCAAGTTTTAGAGTATCCCGCACCGCAGTGATAAGAGCTCCAACAAATTCCTTATCCTGCTTTGACCTTGAAGCAGAATCATCCTCACTGTCCGCGTGGGTTAAGTCTGCATCCTCTGACATGACAGAAGTGTGGTCAAAAGCAGAAGCAGTACCTGATTCTGAGTCGGAGACATCCCCAGAAGCAGGCTCAGGGAGGGGGCGCTTTTTACCCCCCTTCTGGCCACTACCCGCTTCCATCCTGGCAACAAATGCCTCCAGGATTGCCGTTACAGCATCCAGAGAGGCCGCAGGGGCACTAAGGGTTAAGTCTGGCATGAGTGGGGAAGAAGCCTCACATGAGGGGCCTGGTGGTTCAGACTCCATGCTGTCCACCACAAAAAAAAAAAAAAAGTTGCCACCTTAGTTCGCAGACCCAAAAACGGGACCCACCGGTCACCCTCCTGGCTGAAACAGAGAGCAGGGACCCCTGGGGACTCACCACCCAGGACAGGCTGTACCGCTGAGCAGAGCTGAGAAAAGTTCTGTCTGTGCTGTGTGGTTTCCCTCAGAGAGAAGCCGCGGTGTGCACGCCGTTATTACAGGCACTAGAGCCCAAATAATTTCTAAAATGGCCGCCGGCATGCACAAATCAGCATGCGGGCTACAGTAAAATGGCCGCGTGTAGGGAACATTGCATGCAACTCTGAAGGTGTGTAATGCAAACCTAGCAAGCAGTTTGTAATTAACGTCCTCTAGTCTGGAGGAAAGGGAAGACGAGAGAAAGTTACAGAATCTTATATTTTTGTTTACCATTAAAATTCGATTGTCAATTAATTTCCCAATGAGCAAGGTACATTGGGTAACCTGGTTATTGTAGAGACATGAGAACCGTCTCCTCCTAGTGTTTCTAAGACACGTCAAACTTAGTCATTTTGTCCTTCTAGCTTCTAAAATGACCATAGCCAGGGTGTGGAAAAAACAATGCAACCACTTCTCTGAAGTCAAATCCCGAAAGGCTGTTCGTTCACGAAAAACGATCTCACTAATAAGCATACCAAATTCTGCAAAATCTGTGATCCTGGGTCCCATACCGCCATGCAAAGTGGGCCCTTAACGATCCAGCGGATAATATACAATATTCCTCTACGTTATAGTACAATCAAAAAAAAAAAATAATGTATGCATGCATACACACACATAATAATTCATTTGCACCATTGCTACTGTACCTCCTTTAGTTCACTCCTGCTCATGTTATCCAATTGTATTTTGGTCCAGTATTTATCAAGCAATAAGGCATGGCTATTTGGTGGTCTGTACCAAGCACCAGAACTAGAGCTTAGTAACCTGAGAGGGGAAAAAAAAAAAAAACAATTTAATTCTTTAGAAAAATGCCAAAACATACTGAATATTTATATCCAGACACAGCAACACAACAGTAATTCTATCCATAAAGGAACATAACAGAATATTTTAGGGCCAGTTCACACCATAGAAACGCAATCCGGTAGTGTTCCAGGTGCTTTTTAGCATGCACGTTTTTGGTGCATTTTTAATGCAGCCAAGTGCTTTTTTTTTTTTTTTAAATCCTCTTTTTTATTAACCTTAGATCAGGAAAAGTGTGTTTGTGTGTTTTTAGTACATTTAGGTGCGTTCCTACGTGTAAACACAAACATAGTTCTTCTAAGATCAAATGAGAAGACATGACTAAATAGGTTATGATTCTACAAACGTTAACTATCAGACTGAACAATAACCAATACGTACTGTGCTGTATTAGTGTTGCATAACCCTTCTAATATCACTTTTAAAAAGAAAACTCAAATAGTTGCTACAGTTTACTGAAATTTGAACATTAAAATATTTTTTTGCAATGCCTTAGGTAATAAGCCTGCAAATATAGTACTAAAAAAGAAGCGATCTTACCTTCTGGTGGCAAACAACTGGAAACCTGGAGCCACTTTAATGCTGTCGCCTCTTCCCGGAATTAGCAGTTCACCATTTTCCAAAACCGGAATCAACACTGATATCTAATACATAAAAAATGAAATTTGAGAGGGTTAAGAAGACTAGAAGATCCATTGTAACAGATCTAAAAAGGGACCAGATATATCAGGGAAATATAACCCTACAGCCAATTCTGAAGGATGTTTTATATATCCATGAACACCAAACAACTTTGCAAATAGAAACTCTTAGTTTTGCATTTGGTTATCTTGTCCTTTGAGAGCGCACATCAAAATACTCAGACCAGTGTAAACCCATGCCTAAAGCTGGGTACAAAAAAATGTGTCCGATGCGGCAGGGACAGTCCAAACTTCGATCTGTGTGTGGCCCTCCCTGTTGGACAGAGACTGATCATTAGAGCAGGCTTCTGTTGAACGGTCCTGATGGAAAACCTTGCTCGAACAGCGTCTTGCAGGCAATCGGCTGCAGAGCTGGTCAGTGTATTCTGAAAGCAAAGGAGTTCCAATGTCAGACCACAATAGCACAGCAAGAAAATTCTGCTGTGGACCTTACGTGTGTGGATGCAGGAATATGTTAGCTCAGTTCAGCCAACTAGTTTAAAGAAAAAACTAAATGTGTACCCAGCTAAAGAACAAGAGCTCAGAAGGTATCTGCTCCACATAACTTTAAACACCAAGAGCCACAGAGGGGACACGGGAAGTATTAAATGTTCAGGATGTTAAAGTATTCCAACAAGTGTGCCCAAAAAAAACAAAACAGGGTACTTCCTGCAACTCAAACAGCTGTTTGAAAACCGTTACACCCAAAGCTAGCCTTAGATGAGATAGAAACGTCCACCATGCAAATTTAGATTAACATGTAAAAAGGAGACCAGGTGGCAGCTTTACAAAATTTGTGAAACATTTGCCCAGAAACTAAAACTCATACCTAGTGGAGTGAACTGAAACAGGAAAAAGGGTAACAAAATCCCCCAGACCACAAGCCTTAACAATGGTTCAGAGATTTACTAAAGTCCAAACCATATCCAGACAATGGAAGAAAATTCCCCATGGGCCAAAGCCAGACAGACAACAGTACAGAAGAAAAATGTCCTGGTTAAAGCAAAAGATGATATACCTTGGGCAAGACGGAAGCCCTGGGTCCAACTCTAAACATTTCATCCATATTCAGGACCAAAAAGGGAAGTCCGTTCATAAATACAGGTGACTCACAGTCACCCGAATCACCAGAAACTGGATCAAATTGTTCTACGATAAGGCCCGATTCACACCTATGCATTTTTAGTGTCTTTTGCAGATTTGCACTACAGTCCATTTAACATGGTTTCCTATGGAACACATTCTGTAGTGCAAATCTGCAAAATGCAAAAAGCACAAAAAATAAATAAATGCAGAAGTGTGAATCAAGCCTAACAAAAAGAGGTCTGAAGTAAAACTGGGCAAAGAGAACTGACGAATACGTGACAATGAAACTCTCACCCTGCACAAGGATTTTCCAGCATACCGAGAGCTACTAACACAGGCTTTAGTTAACCAGGTAATCTATTACACAAACAGCTGCCACCATGTGCTTTACCATAAACACAAATTGTTCACTGCAACAACAAATTAAACAGCGCAAACAAAGTATTTACAGAGAACGATATTACAAAAAAAAATAGGATTTTTGTACTCACCCTAAAATCCATTTCTCTGAGTTCATGGACGGACACAGCAGCCTTTGACCTTAGGGTATTATGCACCTTCCTTCTAGGAGAGTTAGGCAGAAAAAAAGCACTTTAAGTGTTAAAAAAACTTTCCTCAGTACAGCTCCTCCCAGGGGGCGTGGTCCCCCGAGTATAACCCACACTCGGCCTCAGCAGCTCCAGTTCGTAACAAGCAGTACAAACAAAGGAGGGGTGGGTGGGTACTGTGTCCGTCCATGAACTCAGAGAAATGGATTTTACGGTGAGTACAAAAATCCTATTTTCTCTTCCATTCATGGAGGGACACAGCAACCTTTGACCTTAAGGACGTCCCCAAGCAGTGTCAAAAAATTCGAGGGGTGGGAAAAACAACACAGCAAACCAAGCTACACCCCAAACAAAACCGAAGTTACTTAACGGAGGAACTCCAACCTCAAACTGCCGCCTGTAACACCTTGCGGCCGAAGGAGGCATCCGAAGATGCACTCTCATCCACCTTGTTAAATTTAGACAAAGTGTGGACTGACGACCAGGTCGCTGCCTTACACACCTGTAACACAGAGGCTTGATGCCGGAAAGCCCAAGAGGCACCGATCGCCCTGGTCGAATGCGCCGTAACCTGAAAGAGAGGCGCCCGCCCCTTCAGGGCATAGGCCTGAAGCACAACCTGTCAGATCCACCTAGAAATGTTGTCCGACGAGACCGCCAGACCTTTTTTAGGACCAGTCACCGACACGAACCGTGAGTCCGACTTGCGGAACGGAAGGAATCCCTTCGGCTTCCACTCTGCGCAGCAGGCGAGGAAGAAGCTTCAGAGGAGGGAAGGCATATATTAGGCGATAGTGACCCACCAACGCGTCCGACATGTCCGCCCACGGGTCCTTCGACCTGGCCACGAACCGTGGCACCTTCCGATTGAGACGGGACGCTAGAAGGTCCACGTCTGGAGTGCCCCACTTTTGGCACAGACTCCGAAACACCTCCGGGTTGAGTGACCACTCTCCTTGGTCTAGTGTTTGGCGACTGAGGTAGTCGGCTTGCCAATTCTGTACTCCAGGAATGTACACGGCCGATAGAGCCGGAACGGACCTTTCGGCCCACCAAAGGAGGTGCGCGACTTCCATTGCTGTAGCCGAGCTCCGCGTGCCTCCCTGATTGACGTATGCCACACCCGTGGCGTTGTCGGACTGGATCCTGACCGGTCGGCCCTGCAGATCCAGGGACCACCTGGCAAAACACAGCTTGATTGCTCGGAGCTCCAGTGTATTGATTGGCAGGCGGGACTCCTGAGTCCAGCGCCCCTGGGCTGACTGGGTGCCCCAAACCCCCCCCCAACCGGAGAGGCTGGCATCCGTCGTGACCACTGTCCAATGGCACGGCAGAAACGAATTCCCGGTCCGAAGCACCGGAGACGTCAGCCACCACACCAGGGAAGACCTTACCAGATTCAGTTGAGCCATCTGGTCATCTAGAGAGGACGAGAGCTTGTCCCAAAGCGACAGAATTTCCTTCTGTAGCTCCCGGGTGTGGAATTGGGCATACGGAACCACCTCAAAAGAGGCCACCATCAGACCCAGAACCCTCATGCAGAATCAGAGATGATCACTTCTAGGTCGACAACTGCTGCACTGCAGATTGCAGAGTCTGGGGTTTTTTCCGTTGGGAGGAAAACCCTCGCCTCCGCGGAATCCAGGACTAGCCCTAGGTATTCCAGCCGCAGAGACGGAATCAACACTGACTTCTGGATATTCAGAAGCCAGCCAAACTCTTGGAGAGTCTGACACGTGATAGACACGTCCTTTTCTAATTCTGAGAAAGCTCTCAGGAGACGGTCGTCCAGATATCCCACGATAGCGATCCCTCGCTGCCTCAGCAGGGCTACGATCGGGGCGAGCACCTTGGTGAAAACCCGTGGTGCCGAGGCCAAGCCGAACGGGAGGGCCACAAATTGAAAATGGTCCTCCCCGACCGCAAAGCACAGAAAACTCTGGTGCCTTGTGCAAATGGGAACATGTAGGTATGCGTCCATGATATCCAAGGACGCCATAAAGTCCCCCTGATGGAGTGCTGCCATCACCGAGCGAATCGACTCCATCCTGAATTTTTGCACCTTGACAAAACAATTGAGGGCCTTCAGGTCTAGGATTGGACGGACCCCTTCCTTCTTGGGGACTACAAACAGATTGGAGTAAACCCCCTGAAACCGTTCCATCGAGGGAACTGGCACAATCACTCCCTTGCCCAGTAGATCCTGGACAGCCCCTGACAGAGCCTTCCGGCGATCCGGAGAAAGCTGGAGGTTGGAAGGAAAAAATCTGTTTGGTGGACAAGAGAGAAACACTATCTTGTACCCCGAGGAAACTACTTCGCAAACTCAACGGTCGGAAAGAAGATACCTCCACTGAGCCGAGAATTCGCAAAGCAGGCTCCCCACCCGAGACACGGGCAGACCTTCATGCGGAAGCAGGCTTGTCCGCAGGCTTGTTGGGCTTGCGGTACCAGGTGCGCTTCTGCCCCGCAGCGGGGGCCTTAGCACCTTGCAAACTTTTTCCCGGCGCACGAAAAAACGCTTGGGGGTAGTAAAGGAGGGCCCTTGCTTATGGCGAGGCTCCTTGCCCTTCCTAGACTGTGGGAGCAGCGTGCTCTTACCACCAGTGGCATCCTTAATGTCATCCAGGGTTGCCCCAAAAAGCCGTTCACCCATCCACCAAGGCCTTCTTTGAGGACTGGTCCGCAGACCAGCACTTCAGCCACACAAGGCAGCACAGTACCACCGCGGAGGCCCTGGAAAGCAAGGGAAGCGTATCCAGGGCCGACTCACAGACAAACTTTAGACCCTGAACCAACTGTTCAGCCAGGTCCTTACAGGTCTCGGAATCATCCTGCGCCTCCAGCTCCTGTAGCAAAAACTTTGCACGTTCGGTCAGTGTCTGCGACACTAGAGTCCCGGCCAAAACCGGTCTCACAGCCTCCACTCTTATCTGCGGGGTCCTTAAAAGCGGGAGCCCCTTCCACAGGCAACGTGGGTGCTTTGCTCAGTCTGGACACGGGAGGGTCCACTGACGGAGGAGAGACCCACTTTAAAAAGTCCTCCTCAAAAGGGATAGCGGGTCGCAAAGTATTTAGGAACAGTAAAAACTTTTTGCGGCGTATCCCATTCCTTGTATAACAATTTGTCCAAATATGGAATACAAGGAAATACTTTTGTGGTGTAGGGTGGCTTGCGGAACCCAAAAGGGACCGGCACATCGATGCCCCCGCCAAATCCTTGGTTTTTGAGTGTCCCCCACCACAGAGATAAGCGCTCCAACAAATTCCTTATCATTCACGGACCCTGAAGCAGAGTCATCCTCACTGTCCGCGTGGGTTAAGCTCGCATCATCTGACATGACAGAACCAGAGCAAGAAGCAACGGCAGGATATGATTCTGTGTCAGACATCCCCAGAAGCAGGCTCAGGGAGGGGGCACTTTTTACCCCCCCTTCTGGCTACTTGTCGCTTCAAACCTGGCGAGAAACGCCTCAAGGACAGCCGACATTGCCTCAACAGATGCGGCAGGGGCATTAAGGGATAACTCAGGCATTGCTGGGGCAGAAGCACCAGCTTCAGGCTCCATGATGCCCCACCGCTGTGTCACCCAGCACTGCAAGAACAACCCACCGGTCACCTCCCGGCTGCAAAAAACAGAAGGCAGAGGCCCCCAGGGAACTCACCACCCCACCCGGTTGCAGTGTGAGCTGAAACACTGAGGTGTGCCGACAAGTGCAGGCTGCGCCTGTCCCTCAGGGATGATTTGCGGTCTTTTGCAGCGCTATTTCAGTCACAAGAGGCCAAGACTTTTCTAAGATGGCCGCCGTCTGAGGTAAAAAGCCCCATTGCGGGCTACAAGAAAATGGCCGCCGACCATGTAAACCGCGACCGCGGCAAAATGGCGGCCAACCGCCGTTTTAAAAACCCCAGTGGCGCACACAACACAGAGCAGCACACACAGCAGCACCCCCCAAATGTAAAATTACAGCCCCCCGCACCACACGGTCCCCGGTGGCAGAAAAATACCCCAGGAGGCCCCCCCTCACAGCCGCTACCCAGTATGGGGAAGGAGGGAGAGGAAAGGGAGAGAGAAAAGCAGGGCGGACCCTCAGTCGACCTCCCCAGGGGAAACACCAGCCATACCACCTTGCCAGGGCAAGGGGCACTACTTACCCGTCCTGCGACCACCGGCTGGAGGTATCACGGACAGAACTAATGTCCGCTAAACGGCATGTCTGTCGGCCAGACACCCTGTGACAAGGCCATAGAGACCGGTCATATGTGTGTCCTGGAACATGTAGTTCCCCGGCTGCCCCTGGAGCAATATGGCCTGTCGTGGACGACCCAGAGCCGAGCTGAGGGCCAGCACACGCTCGATGGCCGAACATAGGGGACTACAAGATTCAAGACCCAGCCTGTCACCCAGTCGGCAGTTGATAGAAGAATCCCAGGATTAAAAAAAATGCAGGAACAAAACAATAAAAATCGCAAAAAAATTCCAGAGTACAGGGACTCCAGAAGGCCATGTCCTCTCCTGACAATTAGGCAGAAAAAAAAATGGAGCTGCTGAGGCAGAGTGTGGGTTATACCCGGGGGACCACGCCCCCTGGGAAGAGCTGTACTGAGGAAAGTGTTGTTAACACTTAAAGTGCTTTTTTTCTGCCCAACTCTCCTGGAAGAAAGTGGATATAACTTTAAGGTCAAAGGCTGCTGTGTCAGTCCATGAACGGAAGAGAAAAAAAGACATTACTACAACAGACTACAACAGAAAACAAAAAGGATCGCAAATGAAAGTACTTACCGTATATACTCGAGTATAAGCCAACCCGAATATAAGCCGAGGCACCTAATTCTACCACAAAAAAAAAAATGGGAAAACGTATTGACTCGAGTATAGGCCTAGAGTGTCCATCTGCATGCCTCACTGCGCCCGTGCCTAGATTGATGTTTAACATGGGAGTCTATGGAAGGGGTGCCCGGCTTTGAAAAAAAAATCAGCTGGCCAATACAGGGTCCCCAAAGTCTGAGAGATCAGGCGCAAAAAGGTGACTTGAGTATAAGCCAAGGGGGGCATTTTCAGCATGTGCAATGTGCTGAAAAACTTGGCTTATACTCGAGTATACATAGCAAGTCATGAGTTCTTTGGATTCCAGCAAAATTTCATCAACGGCTTACAAAGGAGCTCTCCACATTCTCAATACCTTCCCAGAAGTCACAGGCCTCTGGGTTACCTTGACAAAATCTCAACTTGTTGTCGATCCGGAGGCCAGGTTGAATGCAACGCCAGATATCCCTCTACAATGGGTGGACACATTAAAGTATTTGGGTATTAGGATTTCTAGATCTGTTAAGGATTATATGCCGTTGAACGTGTTGCCAACTCTTGCTGTTGTAAAGGCGAGGCTTAAGGCATGGGAGAACCTGCCTGTCACTACTTTTACCTAAATTCACTTATTTAGCCACTCCACCCAATGGACACCAAAAAAAAAATGTTTTCCTACTCAATCAACTATTGGTCTAGTTTCTGTGGGGCCCCTGCACAGCATAGTATAAACTATCTACTTTGAGACCTTCCTCACAGGAGGGCCTTGCCATAGCAGACTGTTTCAAATATTTCCTAGCCTCACAACTAGTTACCGCCTACAGGTGGTTATGCCCCGATACAACATTGTGACCGTGTTGGAGACGGCAGTGCTCTACACCAAGGAAGCGCTGCAATTGTTGCTGTATCACAGTAACAAAACCCTATACCCGTTAACACTTCCTATGCTTACTGCCCTTAAAAGGGGTTGTAAACCCTTGTGTATTTTCAACTTAATGCATCCTATGCATTAAGTTGAAAAACTACTTCTAGTGACCGGCCCCTCTGGTCCATGAACGCCGAATGCTGGAATCGGAAGCACGCCCGCATCGGTAACCCCCCCGGGAGAGCACTATTTTTAGGGGGTTTATACGATGCGGGGTGGAGTTACGAAAGCCGCAGAGGGACCCCAGATTTCGAGGATCGGGGCGACTGTGCAAAACGAACTGCACAGTGGAGGCAAGTAAGACTTGTTTTTATAGCAAACATAGCTTTACAATCACTTAAAGGCTTGGAAGCTGTGCTTCAGCTTTGAACGGAGATATTCCACACACAGGGGGATTGGCGCAGACACCTTGAACCAAAATACCAAAGGAAGGTTGAAAGTGGGAAAAATGAGGAGGCGGCAGGCAACAAAACTCAGGCTTGTGGCTCTGGTACACCACCTCCCGCACCTGGGCATCTAAAATGCAAGCAATCTAGGTGTCCGCAAAATGTCAGACGGCCCATCACCCTGGAAAGTGTGGGTGCATCTTAGTAGGGGGAAATATTTGGCAGACTCTACAAGAGGACAGCGTGCCAAGCTTGGAAGGCAGACAATGAAGTCAAAGTGGATAAACAAGTGAGAAACTTGACAGACAAAAAGGGAGAAGACTTCTTTCCACTCTAGGCTTCTTTTGCTAGGCAAGATTGGTACTCTTGCCACTGGTACAATCTTTGATAACCCTTGTCAAGAGCTGACAGAAGAGGTACTGGTTCCCTAAAGTATTTGCAGACCACAGCTCCTTGCAAGCCACAGTCGAGCAATCTAAAAAGCCCATCACATACACTGGCAAGAGGCACTGGTGAGAAATAAAACAGAAGGCATCCAGTAAATTTAACACTACAGCTGTTTGGCAAGACATTGCTGCGTTCACAGTGGTAAAAAAAAACAGTTCTAAACAAAATACCCACAAAAATGATATAAAAGCCAGTGTTTAGGGGAGAGCAAACAACTTCAAGGATACCATTGGTAAAGTGGGTGCAGAGGAAGTCCTTGCAGCCTTAGAAGTCCTAAACAATCCAAGGCTGCAGACAGCACTGGCAGAAGCAACAGGCTGATCTTCTAGCTTCAAAGTGGTGTGTATTGCATCAATACCAGTTAAAACAATCTGTTTTAACTTGGGGGGTATGAAAGCAATAGATTTCAACTCCTCAGGATTAAACTCATCAGACACGGATTTGAGCAAATCAGAATCAGGGTCGCAGTAGCTAATAAGGCCACAAGTAAATCAGATGCAGAATTTGCTGAAGTAGGTACAAGAGACTGTGCAGCCTCTGCAGACCTGGGATAACGTGCGAGTTATCATAAGGCAAAACAACAAGCACAGTGGCAATGGATAACACTACACAACAAATTGAATGGAGTCTTTAAAGTACCCCATGTGGAACCCAGTGGCCAAATGGTGCTTACTAGCTAGCTCTGTAACGTCCAGTTGAACAGTGTGCAGATGCAGTTTGGTCCAAAAGCCTGGCTAAGGACAACAATGCCAGAATACTGTAATTCGAAGAGTAAACCTCTAGCATCAGTTGTAAAGGAGAACTTTGATTAAAAGAAAAATTGCATCATTATACGGCGCCACTTTGAAGTGAAATATCTTTATGGCAGCAGCAGGCTCCCATAATCCCTGGATTCTCTTCAGCGGGCGCTCCTATTTCAGATAAAACTGGTCTTAGGAGGGGATTCGCCACAAGATCACTTTTAATCGGTGGCAAGAGAGGCCCGTCCCCCTCTGTTGTATAGAGCCAAGTGAGGTGAAGATGGGCCCCCACCCGGCTCCATACCATTGCAAGGCAGAAGCAACGACAAAACGTCACTTCTGCCCATAGCTCTTAAAAAAGGGAATTTTTATTTTATTTTATTGCTTAGAAGTGTAAATATGAGATCCAAGGTCTTTTTGACCGCAGATCTCATATTCAAGAGGGCCTGGCGTGCTTTTTTTTTTTTTTTTTACAAGGGATGTTTACATTCCTTGTAATAGGAATACAAGTAGTAGTGAATACAGTGTAAAAATAAAAAGTAAAATAAATAATAAAAACAAGCCCCGTTCCGCTGAGCGCACGTGCAGAAGCAAACGCATACGCGAGTAGCGCCCGCATATGAAAACTGTTTAAACTAACACGTGATGTATCGCCATAATCATTAGAGCGCAAGCAATAATTCTAGCCATAGACCTCCTCTAACTCAAAACATAAGACCTGTAGAATTTTTTAAATGTCGCATATGGAGATTTTTTTAAAGGATAAAAGTTTGGTCGCCATTCCAGGAATGGGTGCAATTTTGAAGCGTAATATGTTGGGAATCAATTTACTCGGCATAAACCTCTTTCACAATGTAACAGGAGGGCCCGTGGAACCCAGAATCCCTTAGAATGTATGGGATCCCCTTGCTTCAGCCCCCCATGCACCTCTTATGTGCAAATAACAATGTGTCTATTAGGGGCACAGGGTGAGCAAGAAAATAATGGACATTAAGAATATGTCTTGGATTACTTAAAATGGGACAGTTAATATTTATCCACAATATCTCCAAGGATATATGCCATATTAGAAATAGTGACTCATTCATACTGTTGGGACATATACTGTAAGGAGATGCTAATGTCATCACCTCCAGCCACCTGTCTGCTGTCTTCTATAATGTAAAGGAGTCTAGTGTGACTGCTCTGCATCTCATTGTTGCTTGTGCCAATTGACCCAGCAATTGTGTGAAGGTGTATTTATGATAATGTCTATTATAGTTAGGGAGCTAGGAGACCACAAGACTAGGACCTGAAAGGTCATGCCTACGAGTCACTTATGCTGTCAAAGGGATTAGTTAATGAGCTCATGTTAATTACGTCTGGTCACAGATCTATTTTCAGAGTAATATGAGCAGGTTGTAGGAACCTCCTCTTTCTGTATACAAGACTATTCCTCAATAAAGATTCATATTCCTGCTTGACCCTCAACACGGAGCTTCGTCTCGTAATTGGAGGAGAATCATTCATATGGGTTTCTTGTTCGGCTCATTGGAGTGTCTGGTAGCTGCCTTGTGTTCAGGAATGAATGTCCTAAACTACTTTAACCCCTTTCATACTCGGGGTGTCGTTACACACAATGAATAAAAAATAAATAAAATGGGCTAACTTTACTGTTGCCCTATTTTTTTTATTCCAAAAAGTATTTTTTCCCCAAAAAAGGTGCTTGTGTGACAAAGTATTGCAACGATCGACATTTTATTCTCTAGGCCCGCAGGGGTCTCCAAACTATGGCCCTAGTATATATAATGTCTGGGGGTTCCAAGTAATTTTCTAAAAAAAATAAAAAGACATTTTAAAGCGGAGTTCCGGCCACAATTTCACTTTTTAAATATAAAAACCCCTGTAATACACAAGCTTAATGTATTCTAGTAAAGTTAGTCTGTAAACTAAGGTCCGTTTTGTTAGGTTGTTACAGCATTTAGACACTTTATAAAATAGAAATTGACTGGGGCCATCTTAAGTGTGGGCATCATGAAGCCAGACTATATAACTTCCTGGATTTCAGCCTTGCAGATCTCGCACATGCTCAGTGCTGCACAAGCAGTGCAATAGGTTTCAGATCAGGTTTCAGCACCTGTACTGTCCAAGTCACATGATTCTTCGAGACTGGGGAGTGCACAGACTCCTGGAAAGTTACACCCACTACATTCCCAGGAGTCTGTGCGGTGTAGGTTAGGAAGCTTAAGCACCTAGGTGCAGGAAGAGGGAAGATTAACTATTCTGCCTAGCAACAACACTTTGAAGGCATCTAAAAAAAAAATCTTAAAAGGACTGACATTTTTTTAAAACTACTGATGTAATGTTATATTTATGGGTGGAACTCCACTTTAACTTGTAAACAAGTTTGAAAAATAAGCCTGGTCTTAAAGTGGTTAAGAGATCTCAACTTTCAATTTCATTTTAAAAAGCAAAATGTTTTCTGGTCCAATTTGGTCCCAATTTGAAACATTTGAGAACATTTATGCAGGCATTATGATTTGTAATATATCAAATTTATAACACTATTAAAAAATGAAAACCCTACATACCACATCCAAAGGTGCATAATCGATATCCTCAAGCAAAATCCAATGTCCATGAGTAACAGCTTGTGTTAATGTTCCTGGCTGCCACACAAACTCTCCTGGAACATCAGTGCAGCGATACATTCCAAGCAACATCTAAGAAACCAAGGGGGGGAGGGGGGAATCATTAATGCCCGAACAAGCTACCAATATCAGAGGACAGCAAATGAGCAGCTTGAACAAAGTAGTACAGCAGACTGATGTCTAAGACAGCCTTTCTCAACCAGTGTGCCTTCAGAGGTTCTCAGGTGTGCTGCGGGGTCAGTGGAGAGAAGGCAGTCAAATGAGCCTGCTCTCCTGCCAAACTGTGAGAAGCTCTGTCGGCTTCAAAAGTGAAAGTAAAGTGCAGAGGAGTGTGCTGTGCTCTCTGCTTCCCCCTAGAGTGCAGTACCCGGCTGAATGAGGAATCTGGAAAAGGTACTGAGCTAGAAGCTAGATTCATTTTAAAGTGGCTTTATACATGTGCCTGTGTGTGTGTGCACACGTGACTGTCTGTATGTATATGTGTGTGTGTGCATGCATGTATGTGTGCATGTATGTATGCGTAAGCATGTGTCTGTATGTATGTGTGTATGTTACTTTCCTGTACCATCAGAATGGCTTTTGTAGGGCTTGTTTGATAGCAGCAAGGATTGCTGCTCCTCTGAAAAGCAATCCATACACAGATCGCTTTTCAGAAAGCATTTGAAAGGGTAAAGAGGCATTATGTTGTCTCTTTACCACCTGTTTTAAGCCCGTAAATGCAGCATCACTACACCACAACCGTGCAGTGCATACAGTTGCAGGGTAGTTGCAGTACAGCCCCATTCACACTCAGTATACCTCCAGTTGCAGCCACAGCATGTGAACACCTCCAGCTGCTGCCTCTGCAGCTAAAGGTGGAGAAGTTGGGGGTGGTAAAAACGGCTAAACCATGTGGTTTTACCACCCCTATGACATGTGAACAAGCCGTTGGTTCACATCTGTGTAGCTGCATGTAGGGCAGCCCATTTATTTCAATGGGCTTCTGTACCAACAAAAATGCAGGAAAACAAGTCCCCAACGTTCTTTTTTTTTATTGCACTGCAGCAAAAGAACCCCATGTTTTCCAATGTGTGGGGGTACCAAAATGGTACCCCTAAAGAGCAGAGCATTTGTCTGTGTGTCAGGAATGAGCGCGATTTTGCGCGTGTTGTGCGACACACAGTAATGTGAACCAAGCCTTGGACTGGGGTGCCTCAAGACTGAAAATACTTTTTAAGGGTGCCCTGACTGGAAAAAGGTTGAGAAACACTGGTCTAAGACACACCATTCTAGCACACCAATATCCTACTAAAACCGTGATGTTCACTTATAACGTCCTTACCTTACTATCAGTCTGGTCTCCAAGCTGAACTTTGAATATATCAGGCGATTTCAAACGTCCAGTCACTGTGGCCAAATGCTCCACCAATGCAGTTTTTCCACAACCTATGGGTCCTTCCAACAGCACAGCTTTCCCAAAGGAAACCACCTGAGCAAGACTTTGAAGACTGCGACAAGTAGACTCCACTAATACGATTGGACTTTTCTGAATTTCCTAAAAATTTAAAAGTATAAATAACTAATTTAAGTGGTTTTAAAGTCTTCAAATTTGCCGCATTAAGGTCATTTTTTTTTAACCATTTCCCTCACGCATTAATTTTAATGAATACAAAGCTTCCACTGATTGGCTGATGCAGGAGATGGCGATATCCTCTGCCTGCCCCAGTCAGAGGAAGCCTTGAACTCATTCAAATACAAAAGCAACCCTCTAACTGGCTGATAGCCTGACTCTATTTGTTTTAGGAGCATGAAGGAAGGTTGCCATTCCGCTGCCAGAACCCAGCAGTATATAATGTATGTAAGTGGGGCTACATACAATTCATGCATGCGTTTGTGAAGCAACTTGGTCTGAACAAACTACTAAAAACTTCACATGAACAGGGAGTGAGACTTTAAGATAAATTCAGGGTTTACCATGGTGATGGTCACCATGATCTGCATTCATTGGTAGGTACTTTCAACCACTTAAGGATCTGGCTTATTTTTAAGTTTTGGGTTTTTATCACAGCCAAAAACAGTTGATGACAGTCTACGTGTGCATGGACACATAAGATACCATGCTGGAGAGTTAATTGACTGTAGAGAGAAAAAAAAAAACTAAAGACAAAAAGAGAAGCTGTAAAAACGTCCAAAAACATCCAGAGTGCATGAGGCCTATATGGTTTCATATTTTAACCCCGCTTTATCTTTGCAATTTATTGCCACACCATCTCAAGAATGTACAGAGAAATGTCTTTAACGGTCATACTTAAACCACAGACAAGGCAGTTACCAACGCAATATGAACATGGCTTTTTTTTTTTTAAAGAAAATTTGGCAAAATAAATATGGTGACCACCACAGCAGGATCTTCCTTCTCAAAAAGCTAGCTGTCCTGCTGTGATATGGTTTAGCTTTAATACACAGTCATTTACTTGGAAACAGGATGCAGACATTTTAGGATGCAGAGATTTTAGGCACACAGGGCCAAAAATAGAGAGCAACTGAGAAAGTCCAGAGCAGGGTGAGAATGCCTTACTGGATTTTCAAAACAGTATAGGCACCCCTTTTTGTTTTTCCATAGCTTTACCTGCAAAAGGGGCCACACTGAATTGATCTATGAGGACTTAATATTCTGACTAAAGTTACTCTTTAGGCAAAATGCAATAATTTTCACTTACCTGCTCTTTGCTCTTCAAAATTTGTTTAGGAAGTAATATTCCACAAACAGGCACCACTCGTAAACAGAGATCACTCGATACAATTTGACCCTGTGTGTACTGTTGGCTCTTGTTTTTACACCACAAGGACTTCTCTGTGTTGGTTAATAAAAGACCCTGTTCAATGGCATGGTTGTGCAGATCATCCAGCAGTCTGGAACAGAGAAATAAAAATATTTTTACCCCCCAAGAACACACAAAATATTGTAGCAGAGAAAAAAATTAAAAAAAGAAGGTACTTACTGAAGTTTGAAATGCATTAGCTCATCTGTACCAAACAACTTATTCAAAAAGGCCTGCTTGTTCTCATCACACATCAATGTAACCAAAGCCAGGCAATGGGCGGTGTACCTAAAATAATGAACATCTTGTTAGATAGGGTCAATTCAGAACTGTCAGATACAAAATCCAGGCTTTACACCACTCCTGCTACAATCTCAAAAAAAATGGTTGGTCTAAAATGGACAACAAAACAGCCATGTTTGTATTATGTATCACCCATTTGGCCTTAGGGTCATGCCTTACCCGATAAAGCCCATAAGCAAAACATGCAGTTGTGGCTGATGTTAATAGAAAGTGAGCCTCTCGATTGAATACATTTATTAACCTCAAACTACATAATCAGTAAACTGTTCAATACAAAAGTCTAGTTTACTAGAGGTAAATTATTAGACCACAGCCTGTTCACAATTTTTAGCATAGTATTACAGAGAACATTTTTAGCAGAATTTTAAATCGTTTGGTAACAGTCGTATAAAACATACTCATAATTTTCAGGACAAGATTTTATGGTAGGTCTACCCCCTTATCATCTGTCCAAACATTACAGATACTCAGACGCTTGGCAAAAATAAAATAAAAATTTGTTTAACAAAAAAGTATCAACAGGTGCATAAATGTGGTTACAACCACCGAAAATCCTGATGCCCAACCTGCAGCCATTTGGCAATCTATTGCAACCTTAAGGACCCCTGCAGACACCAATATGTGCTTCCCTATTGCCATGTATAGTAGTGATTTCTATCAGCCTTGTGTAATATGTCTGCAGTCTTGGGCCATTTACCCATTTACTGAATTTTATGTGCAGCCCTTGGGTGATGTTGGGGCCATGCATGAAGCTCCCCCATGTCAAGAGAGTTGACCAACATAGACCTAAAGCAGACAATCAAATACACAAGGTGGAGATTTAGGTTCCTTTTAATATTTTGAAAACTCCCCATTGAATTCTCTTTAGAAATAAATCTGTCCACACAGTTCTAAGGCAAGCCAAAGATGTCAGTATTGATGCATGGATCCCTCCTGCAGTGCTATTGTGTTCTGCCAGCAGGAACCATTCTCTGCTGGCAGAACACAATGAGTAGCATTGCTGTGCTGGCTATAGCCACCAGTACCAATTGGTTAGGAGTGAGTGGAACCAGGCTGGTTGCACACAAGTCGATTGGTAGATGTGCCCGGGGTTACCATACATAGTTCGAAATATGGCTGGTCTCTGCTGAACTGGTAGAATTTAGATCAATAGATAGCTGGCAATGAGAATGTGAAGTTAAAGAGCTGGCCCTGGAGTGGAGATACAACACAGACCTCTCGCACTTAACCATAAAGTATAGCATATATTGATGTGTAGTGTACGATACATCCGCTATTGTGACGCCTGAAAACTACAACCGCAGAGTATTGTTTTGTCCCATCTGACTACATTACTGAAAGTGCTGTGTACGCCAACTGCGGCACTGGTGTGTACTCAAAACACATATAGGTGTATTTTCCAAACCATAACATTTTATATTTGAAAAAATTGCATATAGTCATGCAAGAGTGCATGCTGGTGCTGGTGGCTACCTGTGCACGCCATTTTCTGTAAAGCAAAGCATTTTTAAAATGGGTTGTAAAGGTAGAAGCTTTTTTTTATCTTAATGCATTCTATGTTTTAAAACACTTTTTAGTTGTTTGGTTTCTGGCTAAGGCTAAAAAAAAAAAAAAAAAAAGTCATACATCCCAAAAATCTTCAAGGACATTTTATTCCCCCCCCCCCCTTTCATCTGGAGGAGGGGCTCTTTCAGGTAAACACTCTCCTGCCTGCATGCCTAAGCTAAGGGCAGATGATTCCAGGAATGAAATGCTACATAAAATCTGCCCTTACTCAAGATGGCTGTGGATAGAAACGCTAAGGTGTCAGTGATTTCTCAGAAAAATAAACCATAATTACATGGATGGGCGAGTGCTTTGAAGATAAAAAAATGTATGTGTTTTCAGCTTGTGGCGTTACAGTTAAATTCAAGATAATCAATATAATCTTTACCCCCCCCTCTCATTCTGAGAGATGCCTGATCTACCACCCTCTATATGTACCCTGTCCTCAGTTTTTACCCAGTCATGGGCTGTGTCGATCAGATATTGAGAATATCCTACTGTACATTACCCAAGTCATGTATTCCATGTCTGGGCCCAGCTGGTCTTTGGGATGCCTTGCCTTCTGAGCAGTTGTGTGAGTTTTTGTTAGATATAAGTTCTGGGTCGCGCAAACGATTGTCTGGATGCCTCCCCGGCTTTGCACACTGTTTACCTCTATACGGTGCCATCTTATTGTGCCTTAATCACTGTGTATTGCTGGGGTATTTGATATTTTGTCTTCTTACCACATTATACAACCCATTCTGATCTTTGTGTTCTCAATATGTATTTCTGCAGTCCGGTTTGACTGTTAAATGCACTCTTTGAAAATAAAAGAATTACAAAAAGATAATCTTTCCCATTGGTCTACTCTATCTTCTTAGGGAAAAAATAAAATAAAAATGTTAAGGGGTTGTAAAGGTTCTTTTTTATTTTCTAAATAGGTTCCTTTAAGCTAGTGCATGGTTACCTTTTCCTTCAATTTCCCTTCTAAGGGGCAGATCCACAGAGAGTACGCCGGCGTATCTACAGATACGCCGGCGTACTTTCAAATTTCCCGCGTCGTATCTTTAGTTTGAATCCTCAAACCAAGATACAACGGCATCTGGGTTAGATCCAACAGGCGTACGGCTTCATACGCCTTCGGATTTTAGATGCAATACTTCGGCGTCCGCTGGGTGGAGTTTGCGTTGTTTTCCGCGTCGGGTATGCAAATTAGCTATTTTCGACGATCCACAAACGTACGCGCGGCCGTCGCATTCTCTTACGTCGTGTCTAGTCGGCTTTTTCCGGCGTATAGTTAAAGCTGGTGTTTTGCGGCGTATAGTTAGACTTGCCATGTTAAGTATGGTCGTCGTTCCCGCATTTAATTTGAATTTTTTTTTTTTTTTTTTGCGCAAGTCGTCCGTGAATCGGGATGGACGTAATTCACGTCCAAGTTAAAAAAGACATCCTAGCGACGTCATTTAGCGCAATGCACGGCGGGAAATTTCAGGACGGCACATGCGCAGTTTATTCGGCGCGGGGACGCGCTTCATTTAACCACTTAAGGACCGGACCAATATGCTGCTAAATGACCCAAGGGGTTTTTACAATTCGGCACTGCGTCGCTTTAACAGACAATTGCGCGGTTCTGCGACGTGGCTCCCAAACAAAATTGCTGTCCTTTTTTCCCCACAAATAGAGCTTTCTTTTGGTGGTATTTGATCACATCTGCGGTTTTTATTTTTTGAGCTATAAACAAAAATAGAGCTACAATTTTGAAAAAAATGCAATATTTTTTACTTTTTGCTATAATAAATATCCCCCAAAAACAAAAACATCTTTCCCTCAGTTTATGCCGATACGTATTCTTCTACCTATTTTTGGTAAAAAAAAAAAAATTAAAAATAAATAAATCGCAAAGCGTTTATCGATTGGTTTGCGCAAAATTTATAGCGTTTACAAAATAGGGGCTAGTTTTATTATTATTTTTTTTTTTTTTTTTACTACCAATGGCGGCGATCATCGATTTTTTTCGTGACTGCGACATTATGGCGGACACTTGACAATTTTGACAAATTTTTGGGACCATTGTCATTTTCACAGCAAAAAATGCATTTAAATTGCATTGTTTATTGTGAAAATGACAGTTGCAGTTTGGGAGTTGACCACAGGGGGCGCTGTAGCAGTTAGGGTTCACCTAGTGTGTGTTTACAATTGTAGGGGGGTGTGGCTATAGGACTGACGTCATCGATCGAGTCTCCCTATAAAAGGGATCAATCGATCGATGCGCCGCCATAGTGAAGCACAGGGAAGCCGTGTTTACATACGGCTCTCCCCGTTCTTCAGCTCCAGGGAGCGATCGCGACGGGGCGGCTATAAACGAATAGCCGCGCCGTCGTCCCGGATCGCTCCTGAAGCCAAGGGAACCGCCGCATGTACGGTGGGGGACCCCCGACCCACATCTAGGCAGGGACGTACAGGTACGCCAATGTGCCTGTCCGTGCCATTCTGCCAACGTAAATGTACATGCGGCAGTCCGGAAGTGGTTAAATGAAACACGCCCCCTAATCGCCGATCTGAATTCCGCCGCCAGAGATAAACTACGCCACCGTAACTTACGGCGAAAAAAATCTTCCTGGATTCGAACTAAAGCCAGGTAAGGTACGGCGGCGTAGCGTATCTCTGATAATCTCCGCGGGTGCAGATCTCTGTGGATCTGCCCCTAAATGTTTTTTTTTTCTTTGTCTGAGTTTCTCACTTCCTATTCCCCCTCAGTAAACTGTTCAGTACTCTGTTTTGGCTAACCACCGCTCGGATGATGGTGGAAAGCTTACTGAGGAGGAACAGGAAGTGAGAAATTCAGACAAAGAAAAAAAAGGAAGGAAGGAAGGAAAGGAAAAGGTAAGTGAACCAACAATGCACTAGCTTAAAGGAACCTATTTAGAAAATAAAAGACGAACCTTTACAACCCCTTTAAGACACAAATTCCCTAATTGGGGGGGGGGGGGGGGGGATCATGCTTTGATAAATATCAGTAGTTTACCAAGGTAAATGGAATATATATATATATATATATATATATATATATATATATATATATATATATATATATATATATATATATATATATATATATATATATATATAAAAATAATTTTACACACATACATACCATCGGACAGCCAAGTCGTGGCTTTTTAGCAGAGGTACACAAACGCTCCAGTCCCACATTTCTTTAAAGTAGGATTTATCCTGCTGCAAAAATCTGTAAGCCGCTTCCATAAGGTCTCGTAGTTTCATTCGTCGGCGCCCATAGCGGACTGTACTGGCATCACAGCTTTCCAGAAAGAGTCTTTGGAATACTGGTGAAGTTGTCTGAAAATACTGTAATGCAAATCTGAGCATATGAAGAAAAAAAAAAATGCAGGTTAAAGCCCAAGGTAAATCAAATTAGATTCAATAAGTGTCTATGTTAACAAATGGTGTGTGTGTGTGGGGGGGGGAGACATACGTAGCATTACACAGTGCCTTATGTTTTTGAAAGTGTTTTATTTGAGCAAAAAAAATTGTTTGGAAGGTTGCACTGGCAGACTCCCTGCAAAAATGGGTTTCAAGTGGTGTGAAACATGCACACACAGACCAACGTAAAAGCCACTTAAGGGGAAACAAGGTTTTTATGACTGTCAAATATACTGTACAATGGTGGAAGTAACTGCTTATTCAAAAGTTTGCCATTTATGGCCCTGCCCGTTAAGGTACTTGATAAAATCTGAGTTAACAGACGACAATTGACATATTATTCTATTTGCAAAACCAAGAACAAAAGCCAATAAAAACATTCCTAAACAGCATATGTTAATCATTATTAAGCAATGCAGGTTTTAGAATTGCACATCTCAAGATGCATCATTGCACAAGAATGTAAAAATAAGGCACTCGAAAATTGAAAACATTTCAAATTTTCATTAAACCTATAAAAACCACCCAAAGATAGGTTATACTTATTTCATTAAAAGAGCACCTGCGCTTAGCATACTTGTGCGGCCAAAGCTGCTCACCACAGCTACAAACATTAATTTCCTCCAATATCACTTGATCTTAAAAGCAGTTGATTTGTTTTAAAAAAAATAAAAATAAAAAAGTTATATTTACCCATCCTCTGCTCCTGCACAGAGCAGCCCCAAACCCCTTCCAGCGTTCCCGCCGGCACTCTTCTCGGTGCGCCCCACACAAAGAAAGCCACTCCATGGTGGCACACCTGCGGGCTCACTCCAAAGCCTGTCTTAACTAGTGGAAGTTTTTTTTTTTTTTAACTTCAATCGGAGGCAAAGCATCAAGAAAAGCATGTAGCTTTAGAATCACTTTAATCAGGAACCCAGCAATGTCACATGGGGGTGGTGAGCGTGTTCTTAGCACTGGGTAAAGCTCCAAGTCCCCACTTGTACTCACACAGGGGAATCCACTCTGCCCCCATAGCAAGCAGCCTGCTACATTGGCAAACAAATAACAGGAGTGGCCTAGAGTGCCAGCAGGGGACCACAGAAAAGGAAAAATCTGTGCAAAGGATTTTTTTCCCCTTCTTGAATTGACAAAGCATTTATAATTACTTTAACAAATGTTTAAAAAAGACCAGGTGGCAGCCTTGCAAACGTGAGAAATGGAAGCCTGATCACGAAAAGCTCATAAAGCACTACAGATATGGTAGCATGTGGCTTTAGGCTCAAACTAGGACTTGTCAATTGTCAATCCACCTGGCAATGGTAGAGCAGCAAGTCCCCAGTGGGAACCTTCAGGAAGCACAAAAAGGAAGTTCGATTGCCTACAAGTATTTAAAGTGGAAGTCCACTTTTTTTTTTTTTCTCTCTCTCAAGGCCTCCCAGATAGGCCTAAATGTGTTCACTGAGCCACGCATGCGCAGATCAGCCAACGATAGTTGACAGGTAGAAAGATGCATTTACGGCAGAAGAGACCAATAGGGTCTTTTTGGTCAAATACCCTGCCTGTCAGAGGATTTTAAAGTCAAATATATTTTGATTGCATTTAACAGAGTGAAATAATTCAGACAACTGTCAAATGTCCACATCTTATACGGGACCATCATACAAATCACACTGTCCGTTCATCGCAGGAAACATTTTCATAAACACCAACACATCGCCATCCTCTAGGAGCGGAACGGTGTCACTCCATATAAAGGACGGTGAGGGCTTATAAATTATATAGTATGACATTTGACTATTAAAATGAAATTACAAACAGAGGGAGGGAAAGAATAGAAGAGAAAAGAAGATAAAAGACGAGAGAGAGAAAGGGGGTACCGAGCCGGCCTCAGCGTATCAAACCTGCATGATGGAATCAGAGTGGATGACTGGGTTGACCCAGGAGGTGTCAATAATATTTTCAGGGAGTCCGAGGCAGAGTAGTCGATCTGTCAGAGGATTTTAAATATTAAGGACTTTACTTACTTTTTAACCCCTTCCATACAGGGCATTTTCACCCCCTTCCTGCCCAGACCAATTTTTAGTTTTCAGCGCTGTTGCACTTTGAATGACAATTGCGTGGACATGCACCACTGTAACCAAACTAAATCTTTGTTTTTTCCCCCCCCCCCACAAATAGAGCTTTTGTTTGGTGGTATTTGATCTCTGCAGTTTTTATTTATTGTGCTATAAAAACAAAAGAGCGATTTTTTTTTTTTTAAAAAAACACAATATTTTTTATTTTTTTATTTAATAAATATCACAATTAAAAAAAATAAAAAATAAAAAAATGTTATCCTCAGTTTAGGCCGATGCTTATTCTTCTACATATTTTCGTATATTGATTTGCGCAAAAGTTATACTACAAAATAGGTGATAGATTTATGGCATTTTTATTTTATAGATTTTTTTTACTAGTATTGGCAGCGATTTGCGATTTTTTACTGTGACCGTGACATTGCGGCGAACACATCGGACACTTTTGACATGTTTTTGGGACCATTCACATTTATACAGCGATTAATGCTATAAATATGGATTACTGTGCAAATGTGACTGGCAGGGAAGGGGTTAACCACTCGGGGGCGCTGAATGGGTTAATATGTTCCCAAAGGTGTGTTTTAACTGTAGGGGGGGGGGGGGGACTCACAAGGGGAGTAGACCGATGTGTGTTCCTCTGTACTGGTCTCCTCACCGCTGACAGGAGGTGGATCTGTGTGTTTACACACACAGATCGACACTCCTGCCGTGATTACCGGCAATCGCGGCCGCCGGGTCACGAGCGCGGGCGCGCGCCCTAGATCGCCGGGAACACAGGACGTCATGACGTCCACCCAGATCGAGAGAGGGTCCCTGTCGGCGTCATTTTACAATGCGTCGGTAGGGAAGTGGTTAAAGCAAGTGGACATTTGAGGTTACTCAATCTACTGGATCAAAAATAAATAAATAAATATTTAGACCATACGGATAAAACCAGAGGGCGCTGCCCACGTATGCGTTTGTTTCTACGTGCAAGCTCGTCGGGACGGGGCGCTTTAAAAAAAAAAAAAAAACACACACCTCAAATTTTTTACTTTATTTTTACACTGTTTTTATTTTATTTATTTAAGTAAACATCCCTTGTAATAGAAAAAGCATTACAGGTCCTCTTAAATATGAGATCAAAAAGACCTCAGATCTCATATTTGGACTAAAATGCAAGAACATCTCTTCCGCCCTGCTACGATATGGAGACCTCACTCATCTCCATACCCAGCCACGGACAGATCCCGATCGCCTCCGCTGCTACCGGGAAAGCGGTGGGAGGGGGGGCCCCCCTCTCCTCCGAGAACTGATCTTGTGGCCAAACCGCCGCAGAGACCACCATTATCGGAACCCGGACCGCCCGCTGAAAACATACCTGGGTTATGGCAGCTAGCTACTGCCTTAACAGAGATGTCCATCTTTAAAGTGCCGACGTATATATACAGTGGGCGGTCCGGAAGTGATCTAAACATAGAAAAATAAGCCACAAAAAGATACAACTTGTTGGCCCTGGCAATAGCTTATGCTATACTCCCAAAGACTAACATACCCAATTTACTTAGTATCAGAACTAGGGCTTAATAACCTTAAAAAAATAAAAAGGTAATTTTGCTGCGATTAAATTTTTATTTAATTTTTTTTGCCAATTTGTTGTTGGGCAGATTAAAAAACACAAATTGCCACAAAAAATGCTTTTCTGCAGCTTCTCTATTGAAGTATATTGAACCAAAATGGCACAGTTTTGCATAAAAAAAATAAAATAAAAGAAGGGAGAGTCCTTGCCCTTTCCAAATATGCAGCAGCTGAAAAAATCATGGATGTGAATCCATGTAAATGAACATAGTGAGGTGTGACCCAGGCCTGAGATATTTAGTAACATAACAGGAGTTAAAAAATAAAATAAAATTAGTACAAAAAGGGCAAATAATCGCTACTGTAAGGGGCTCATTTTTTACTGTGGGACAGTGAAAGTAATATTTACAGTAGAGATTTTCTCTTTTTGCACTATATAAAAAAAATATATATATTTTTTGTAACCCCATTATGTTACTGACCGATTAATCGATTATGAAAATGGTAATCGATTGATTTCATAATCGATTAGTTGTTTTGGCCCTAATTAGAACCACATTAATAGCATGGAAGGATATACTTTCTAAAACTAAACACATCCAAAATATCGATACCGATAGGAACAATTACTGCAGAATACACCTAAATGTTGATGAATGGCTTAACGAAGGATACCATCTTTATATAAAATTTACCCTTGCAGTATAAAAAAAAGATCACTTTAAACAAACTAGGACAATACAACCGATTAAAAGAGTTGAATCCCATTAATCCTATAGAAATACCCTCAATTCTGTGGCAATTTTTCACTCAAAATGACCAAATAAAAAGGAATTTCCCTTTTTTATGAACTACCAAAATGATTACCCAAACACTAAAAAACACACTTGATTAAAACAGGAGGAGAGAGATTAAGCTCAAGAATTTTCTTGGGACCAATGGGGGAAAAAAAAAAGCCATTCAAGTATCAAGTCTTCAGCATGTATTGAACACTGGGATAATGCACAAGAAATGCTGAATAGCTGGTATTTGACCCCATATAAATTATCAAAAATGTATCCCTCTACATCGGACATGTGTTGGAGACAATCTGCAAAGCTTCTGGAATTCAATAGATTTCCCGTGAGATCCGCTATAAAAGGAAGCAAACTAAACTAGTATTCCACATACTAGTAGCAACAAGACTCAAAATAACTAGCCTCTGGAAATCCAGGGACGCACCCAACTTATCGACTGTTAAAGCCAGACTAAATATACAAGCTCAGTATGAAGTTATGCTTATATATGAATGAATGAATGAATGAATGAAAAATTTATATAGCGCGGCACATGCGAACCGAATCGCCTCTGGGCGCTGGTTGTTTGTGTCTCATGCCATCAGAAAAGCAGGGTCTTGATCTGCCTTCTGAACGACAGGTGGTTTTGCTCCAACCGAATGCTGGTTGGTAAAGCATTCCAAAGCCTGGGGCCCTGGAAAGCAAACCTTCTTTCTCCTTTAGATTTGTATTTGGTTTTAGGAACCATGACCAATTTTTGGTCGGTGGAACGCAGAATGCGGTTGCAATTGTGCGGTTTGATCTTGTCGCATAGATATCTAGGAGCCTTCCCATGGATGCACTTATGTGTCAGGCAGAGTGCTTTGAATGCAATTCTGTCTTTCACTGGCAACCAGTGAAGGGATCTCAGTGAAGGTGAGATTGATTCCCATGTTTTTTTCCCAGTCACCAGTCTTGCGGCCGTATTCTGTACGACTTGAAGACGAGCGATTTGGTACTTGGGGAGCCCGAGGTAAAGGGCATTTGCATAGTCCAGTCTGGAATTCACGATTGTTCCCACCACGACTGCTACGCCTTCTTTGGGGATAAAAGGAATGAGTCTGCGTAGTAGGCGCATCAAATGGTGGGCCCCGCTGACTACTGACCCTATTTGTGCGTCCATAGTCATGAAGGTGTCAAACGTGACTCCCAGACTTTTGACTTTGGAGCTAGGGGCGATGATTTGTCCCAGAATGGGCGATGGTGTCCAGTTAGTTGCTGGTAGTCTCTCCCGACTGGCATCGAAGATGAACAGTTCTGTTTTAGCGCTATTGAGTTTGAGATAACTCTTAGTCATCCAGTTTTCTATTGAAGAGAGACATTTCTCTAATCTGAGATGATGATCCTTTTTGTGGCAGATGCGAAAATACAATTGCGTGTCGTCTGCATAAGAGTGATAAAGTAGTTCTTGGCTACTGATAATATCAAAGAGAGGACGAAGATAGATGTTAAACAGCACCGGTGATAGGGGGGATCCTTGGGGGACCCCGCAAGGCACCGTGCGTTTTTCTGACGTGAAAGAACCCAGTTTCACTGTTTGTGATCGGTTTCCGAGAAAAGAGGAGAACCATGGTAAAGCGTCTTCTGCGACTTCGGCGACTTCTGTGAGTCGTCTCAGTAGCAATTTATGGTCTACTGTGTCGAAGGCTGCGCTTAGGTCCAGCAGAACCAGGAGACACGACTCTCCTTCGTCTGCGGCCTCGAGTGCATCGTCCCATATTTTCAGTAAGGCCGTTTCTGTCCCGTGTCCGGGGCGGAACCCGGACTGAAATGGATCAAGTAGGTTGTGGGTATCCAGATGCTGTTGCAGCTGATTTACCACCACTTTCTCCATTATCTTTGACAGAGCATTTAGACCTGTGATGGGACGGCGGTGAGTTGGGTCCATAGGATCCAAATTAGGTTTTTTCAAGATCGGCAGGATTGTGCCCTCTTTCAGCAGGGAAGGCACTATGCCTTCCTTGAATGACTGATTTATAAGCTGAGTGATTGGAGGCGCCAGGATGTCGGCACATTCCTTCAGTAGCTTGGTGGGAATGATGTCGTTGGGTGCAGTGCTGTTCCGCAGCGCATCAATGAATTTTTTGGTGGTATCGATGGAGATGGGTTCCAAAGTGAACTTAGTTGATTGTAGAGGCGTTCCGTCGGTGTTTTGATTGAAGAGGGGACTGAGTGGAGTATTGTTTTGCCGAATACTTACCCGAATTTTTTCAATTTTGTTGATGAAGAAATCCGATAGTTCATTGCAGAACTCTTGGGAGTCTGAAGTGGGGACTTCAAGACATCCCGGATTCATGGTCTGGGTGACCATCCTGAAGAGTTCGCGTGGGCGATTCATTGCGCTGTTAATCACCATGGAAAAGTAAAGTTTTTTGGCTTTAAAAATTTCCTTGTGATATCGTGTTGTTACTGCTTTGTAGAAGTTGAGGCGGTCATCTGAAGGACTTCTTTTCCAGGCGGCTTCCGCCCTTCTGCGCTCTTGCTTCAGTAGTGACAGCTGGTTATTGAACCAGCTGGACTTTTTTGCCCGTCCGCGGACTTTGCGCTTTGGTGCTGCTATGTCGGCTGACTGTAGCAGAGCTGTATTTATGGCATCCAGTGTATCTGAGGCTGCTAGCTGAGGCGGAATACCCTCAATTCGGTTTACCAGGGTGGATCTGAAAAGTTCCGAGTGGAGCCTTCTCTGAGATCTAGCCCAGTGTATTGTAACCGGCTTGGGAACCTTCATAGCTAGTGGAATTCTGGGAATTATGAAGCTTATTGCATGGTGGTCTGTCCATGGCAAAGGTTCATTGCCCACAATGTTTATTTTCAGATTTTGTCTGAAAATTAGGTCGAGTGTGTGACCTGAAGCATGCGTGGGTCCGCATATGAGTTGCTGAAGTCCTATCCCTTCCAGGTGGTTGATGCAGGCCTCCGCGATGGGATCCTGTGAGGAGTTGGCCCACAGATTGAAATCCCCGAGCAGCAAAAGATGATTGCTGTTAAGGGCGTAAGTGGATAAGAACTCAGTTAATGCTGGAAGCAACTGCGATTTGGGCCCAGGGGGCCTATAGCAGAGGAGAATGTGAACGGTCTCCTGAGAGTGAGCTTGAAGTTGAAGCGTAAGGGTTTCCATAAAGGGTAGAGGATTTTGAAGGACCGGTTTGGTGATTGCAATATGAGACTTATGAATCACCGCCAGGCCTCCTCCTCTTTGCCCTATTCTATTTTCCGTTAAGATGCGGTAGTTTGCTGGTACCAGTTCTCCGAGAATGGTGTTGCAATCGACCGACAGCCAACTTTCTGTAATAAAGAGGCAGTCGAGATCGTTTTGTAGTAAGAAATCATGGATTTCTGATCGGTGTTTAACTGCCGATCTAGTGTTAAGCAAAGCACAAGATATGTGCTTGAGCTGTGTTGAAAGATTGAAATTTTTGATGATCGATCGATGATCGAATCTCAAAAGTTGATCTGATTTTAAGGCTATTGTGGTGACGGCAGGTAATATAGTTGCGAATTGTCTCAGACCCCAAATGGTTTCCGCAGAGTATCGCAACTTAACCATTGTTGCCAGTCACCGTGGGCGGGAGTGCGGGTGTTGGGTGAGAGAGGATTCAGAGAATCCTTGCTCAGGGGGAATTATGTTTTTGGTCCAGAGGAAGGCAAAAAAACCCTGGGCCAGCTGGCCAATGTGCTGCGGCAGGGAAAAAAATTCCTTCCTGATCCCAGAAGGCGATCGGCTCAAAACCCTGGATCAAAAGACTGACGGCTATGGAGGGGAAAAGGGGGGGGGGGATGCTGGGTGTCACTGCTGCTGGGGTGCACCAAAGAATGGCCGCCAGGCAAAGCACAGGACCCAGGCTGGGGGGGGGGGGCTGTCAGCTTGGTAAACAATAATTTACCGATGAGGTTGCTGAACAGGGGGCATCGGGGGGTGTGTGGGTGAAAATCCAGAGCAATCTGTGCTTTTGGAAGTATTAGTGCAAGGAGAAACGAACGGCGCGCCGGTAGGCCGCGGCTGAAGCCGCGGACTTTCCTAAGGTGCGGCGGCCGCGAAAAGAAGCAGGCTGGCGCGGGGGTGAAGAAATGCCAAACAACGCCGAAAATACACCCGGGGGGGGTGCCTTGAGACCACCACCAACGAGGGGTGGCCGTGCGGGCGGTGATGCCGGCGAAAGGATAGTGCAGAGAGCCGCAGTGTGGGGTCTATAAGACGGCTGCCCTGATAAGGACGGCCGTCAGTGGTTCCCCAGGATGTCAGGCCCTGAGAGGCAGGGTCTTACCTGCGGAAGAAAAGAGGAGTCCTCGAGGAGAGAGAGGTGCTGGTTCCTGGTTCCAGGGAGCTGTTTCTTGGAGAGTCTGCCTAGCATCTGACTGCCAGGTCTGGGTGGGAGCAGGCTCGTAAGCGGAAGGTCCGAAGCGCCCTACTCCACCGCTGACACTGACTGACTATATATATATATATATATATAAAAAAAAAAAAAAAAAAACACAAAACAACAACACACACACACACACACACACACACACACACACAAATAAAATAAAAAATGGAATACCTGGCTATCCCAGCCTACAGAATACAAAAAGAGTGCAATTTGTAAGTTATCCCCAAGTTTGAAATACACTTAAAAGGTCACAAAAGGAAAAAAATGTTTTAGCTAAATAGCTTCCTTTACCTTACTGCAGTCCTGTTTTCATGTCCTCATTGTTTGTTGTTGCTGTAATCCTTCTCTGTTCTTAACAGTCTGTTTCCTGATGAAAAAAGTCATGGGAGCTTTCTCTCTGTGGCACTAATCAAGGAGGTGTGATTACTGTGCGTCTTAAACCCCTCAGAACCAATCACGTTAGTTTTACAAACCATCACTGCCCTCTATTGACTCTGTCTCTGTACTTCACAGAAGCATGAAAAAGCATGCATAAACGAAACTGAAACTACAGGTACATTATATGATTTGTTTCATCTATTTTTAAAAGGAATCAGTTAACTATTATTTATCTATACCCTGCAAACAGTCATTTCAGCAAAAAAAAAAAAAAAAATCCCTTTACAACTCCTTTAACTCATATGTGCACATCTCCGATGTAGTCTACCATCTTGGACCCATCTTATTAAACTAAATAGCAAGTTTTGTTTTTGTTTTCAATTTTTTTATATTCAAGTATCCAAGTCAGTTGGTGGCCTGTTCATGCCTACAGTTTGAACCCATTAGGGGTAGACTGGTAAAGGTTATCAAGTATTATACTCTTATGCAAACATCCTTATGAACTTTTGTAACCATGTTGGTTACAAATGACTAACGAGAATGGCAATTTTGATTGTTAAACACTTTCAATAAAAATGTAAAACACTATTTATCGCCAGGTCATTCTAATTAATGAAGTTGAACGAAAATCAGTTTAAAACTGCATTAGTATTTGTTACTGTTAGGCCGCGTACACACGATCGGTCCATCCGATGAGAATGGTCTGATGGACCGTTTTCATCGGTCCAAACCGATCGTGTCTGGGCCCCATCGGTTAGTTAACCTTCGGTCAAAAAAATAGGAACTTGCTTTGAAATTTAACCGAAGAACGCCTAACCGATAGGTCAAAAGCGATCGTTAGTAGGCACGACCATCTTTTAAAAATCCACGCATGCTCAGAATCAAGTCGACGCATGCTTGGAAGCATTAAACTTCATTTTTTTTAACACGTCGTTGTGTTTTACGTCACCGCGTTGACACGATCGGTTATTTAACCTATGGTGTGTAGGCACATCAGACCATCAGTCAGCTTCAACAGTTAACCGACGACAACGGTCCTTCGGACCGTTGTCATCGGATGGACTGATCGTGTGTACGAGGCCTTAAGGGGAGTTAGGATGCGGAACTCCCTTCCACAATTAGTGGCGTCAGCAGGAAGTGTGGATAATTTTAAAAAACACCTTTATGGGCATCTTATCAAACACAATATACAGGGATATGGGCAATGGCAAGGACACAAAATTGTTTACGCACACACACTCACACCCACCCAGGTTGAACTGGATGGACTGTTTTTATAATTCAATCTAACAAACTATATAACTACTTATGAGGAGTCCTGGAGGAGGTCGAGTTCAGAGAACAGCAAGAAAAGGTGCTAGGACATGCGAAAACACTAGATGCAGAGAAGACGACAAAAGTCAGTGCAACAAACAGAAAACACTGATGAGATGGGATAAATGGAAATATGCAAAAAAGCATCTTGGATGTCCACTGATGCCATCTCTTCCTCTTGTCTCAATGAGGCCATAAATGACCTTGTAAATTACATGAGGAAATTTGAAGGCATTTAAAAGATGAATAGAAGGGAACCCCGATTAGGCTATAGTACTGTGCAGTTAGGAATAGAAATGTTTGAACCCATCTTGTGGGGGTACTACTCCCTAGGACAAGGGATGGTTTCAGGCATTCTTCAAATGCGACTGTCCTTTGGCAGTTTAAAGTGTAAATTCACCTTTACAGAAAATCTGTAAGGTGAACTTACACTGGACCCCCTCCCCGCTAATCTGGAGCCCAGCGATCCCCTGCACTGACCACTCGTATCGCCGCTTTACCGGATCTGGGGAGAGCCCCACGGCTCTCTTTTCGCCCAGTGACAGGATGGGCTACGTGGGTTCCGATTGGTCGGCACCACCCACGTGATGGCGCCGACTAATTAAAATTTGCTCCTAAACGTACCTCCTGATAAGGTACGTTTTGGAGATAAAAGCTGCATCGGATGTCTAAGCCCCACATGGTGAGGCGGCTATACGAGGTCTCCTAGCAATCGGCGGCAAAGAGTCTCCCTCATGGAATAGCCGATGTTATACACAAGGTTTGACAAATTTGCTTGGAATCTAGGAGCCAGCTAAAAAAGTTAGGAGCCAGAAAACGCGCCCCGTCCCCACGAGCTCGCGCGCAGAAGCGAACACGTGAGTAGCGCCCACATATGTAAACTGTATTCAAACCACACATGTGAGGTATCGCCGCAATCATTAGAGCGAGAGCAATAATTCTAGCTCTAGACCTCCTCTAACTCAAAACATGCAACCTGTAGAATTTTTTTAAACGTCGCCTATGGAGATTTTAAAGGGTAAAAGTTTGTTGGCATTCCACGAGCGGACCATTCAAACCACACATGTGAGGTATCGCCGCGATCATTAGAGCGAGAGCAATAATTCTAGCTCTAGACCTCCTCTAACTCAAAACATGCAACCTGTAGAATTTTTTTAAACGTCGCCTATGGAGATTTTAAAGGGTAAAAGTTTGTTGGCATTCCACGAGCGGACCCAATTTTGAAGCGCGACATGTTGGGTATCAATTTACTCGGCGTAAAATTATCTTTCACAACATTAAAACAATTGGGACAACTTTACTGTTTACCGTCTTATTTTTTAATTTTAAAGTGTATTTTTTCCCCCAAAAAAAGTGTGCTTGCAAGACCACTGCGCAAATACGGCGTGACAGAAAGCATTGCAACGATAGCCATTTTATTCTCTAGGGTGTTATATATTATATACATAAAATGTTTGGGGGTTCTAATTAGAGGGAAGCAGATGGCAGCGAAAACAGTGAAAAATTAAACA
>NC_053492.1:244290101-244370101 GCF_905171775.1 Rana temporaria
AAATGAATCAACTTTAGACTTAAGAGTTCCTTCTAAGTGAGTATACCTGACCACTGAGTCACTGCTAAATCAGTAAGAACAGAAATTCCTCACACTGGAAATGTCCGGCATCTTCAGTTAGATTTGTGTTGGTGCACTCTGTGTCCTGTTTGGCAGGATCAGCAAAGTGTAATTAAGGGTATCCTGGCAGACAAAAGTGATGTACAGTATGTTAGCAGTATCCTCAAACCAGATGGATACTATGACTGCACAGCAGGGTGTAAGTGTTCCTACAAGTGTGAGCAGGTACAGCAATGTTGTCTGCATGCAGTGTCTTTAAGGTGGGCAAGTGCACGCTCATCGATCCGTCAAAGAAAGCCCAAAAGGAGATGGCCAGGCAAGATGGTTCTTCAAGTGGCCCGACAGGCTACCTTGCAACCGAAATGCCTCACGTCCTCAGGAATGCCTTGAAATGCACCCGGGGTACTCCCTCTGGTGGGATAGCCATTACCGACCAACTCTTGGAGCTGTGGGAGGACCATAACAACAACTGAGAAACGGCAGCCCCCTTACTCCTGTCCAGTCTTGCCCTTGTCTCGTGGTGAGATCACCAGCTCCCAGGCAGCCTGTGTTCCTGTTCTCCTCTTGCCCGAGAGCATGCTGGGGTGGGTAGTTCTGCCCCCATAGAAGGCTATGGGGTCGTTGGTGATAGGGACTATATGTCCTACAATACTTTGCTGCTCCTGCAGCTCTCTATTGGCTCCCTCCCCCTGCCGATAGGAAAGCAGGGGGGAAAGCAGGGGAGAAAACAGAACAGGTGGCCAGTCTTTCTGCAAGCACCGCACACACTGGATTAGGCTACAGGAGGAGAGGGAGGGCGCAGGAACTGACAGGCTCTGTGTCCTGGAGAGCCTGTCAGTGTGTGAATTGCCGCGGGAGGTGCAGGGTGGCAGAGTAGCACCCACTACATAAAAAAAAAAGGGGGAGTGTATTAAAAAAAACAATTGTAATGTCTACACAAAAATGTTTTGGCCTTTTATTTCCATTTTAAACCGAGTGTGTTTTACAAGGTTAACGTTTGCAATCACGTTAGGAAGTCCTTTCTAAAACATCAGACCTCATTACCAATTATTCTTTAGTATCCCACAAGCCCAACAGATGCTAAATCACAAGTACATTTTAACAAAAACAGAGCACATAAGAGTCCTCAAATTAATACTCACGGAAGGACATCCGGGTGACTGGTGACCAATTTGCTCATTGCAACACATAACCTCTCATGAAGGTCATGATTGACTTGACTTCCTGCTTTTATAGCTTCTGCATTTCTCTCTAAAAGATCCAATAGCAAAGGTCGAAGCTGTCGTCCAACCAAAAGTGTGCATTCCTTGTCCAAGAGCAATTGTGCTAAACTGCTTAGCAGAGATTCTCGGTCTTGGGGAGTCCATATCTATAAAGACACAAACCAAACACATACCTTTTTAACATAACCAGAAAATGTTAGCCACTTGATTGGTATGTCATGCGACAACCTTTGCTCATCATTGTTATGAAATGACCAGCTAGGTGGTAGTTACAGTTGCAAGAAAAAGTATGTGAACCCTATTTGGAATGATCTTGATTTCTCCACAAATTGGTCATAAAATGTGATCTGATCTTCATCTATGTCACAACAATAGACAATCACAGTCTGCTTAAACTAATAACACACAAAAAATGTAATGTTACCATGTTTTTATTGAGCACACCATGTAAACATTCACAGTGCATAAGGAAAAAGTATGTGAACCCTTGGATTTAATAACCGGTTGAACCTCCTTTGGCAGCAATAACTTCTGCAACTACAGGAAAAGTTTGGTTTATCAGACGTGCACAACGGTCAGGAGAAATTCTTGACCATTCCTCTATACAGAACTGTTTCAGTTCAGCAATATTCTTGGGATGTCTGGTGCGAATTGATTTCTTGAGGTCATGCCACAGCATCTCAATCGGGTTGAGGTCAGGACTGACAGGGCCACTCCAGAAGGCGTATTTTTTTCTGTTTAAGCCATTCTGTTGATTTACTTAAACGCTTTGGGTCGTCCTGTTGCAAAACCTATCTTCTGTCGAGCTTCAGCTGGGGGACAGATGGCCTTAAAGTGGATGTAAACCCACTCTCATCTTTTCTAAACTACTGCCATAGTGCTGATCTATAAGGATATAGACGCCTCCTGCATGTATCCTTACCTGTCAAATTTCTCCCCTCTGTCTGTTACGAGACCTGAAAAACTGCAGATTCTGTGGGTGGGTCTGTTGTCTGGAGCTCGGTGGGTGGCGTTGTGATGTCAGTAGACTCCCCGCCCACCTCTAAACTCTTCTTTTTAACATGCATTTTTTCATATGTATTTCTTACACTGAATTCTGCTACAATCACCAATATACAATCAAAATCCAGAAATGTAATCACCTGACTTCAGAAAAGGAGTGAGGGTGGGAATTAAAAAAAAATAATAATGCCCGTCTGAAGCTAGTGCATGAGATATGAAAATAAACTCATTCACAGCAAGGGGGCAGAACGGACCAAGGTTTTTCTCTGCAAGTCCGTTTTATGTCACTGAACAATAAAAGGATTGCTCAGAGCTGGATTAACTGTGTGGCAAGTATGGGCACAGATGATAGAAAATCTTATACTCTACATTGTGACATAAAAAAAAATATATATATATATATATATAGTTTCGGGTTTACATCCCCACTTTAAGTTCTCCTGCAAAATTGTCTTGATAAACTTGGGAATTCATTTTTCCTTTGATGATAGCAATCCATCTAGGCCCTGACACAGCAAAGCAGCCCCAAACCATGATGCCCCCACCACCATACTTCACACTTGGGATGATGTTTTGATGTTGGCGTGCTGTGCCTCTTTCTCCACACAGTGTGTGTTTTTTCCAAACAACTCAACTTTGGTTTCATCTATCCACAGAATATTTTGCCAGTACTGCTGTGGAACATCCAGGTGCTCTTGTGCAAACTGTAAACATGCAGCAATTTTTTTTTTTTTTGGACAGCAGTGGCTTCCTCTGTGGTATCCTCCCATGAAATCCATTCCTATTTAGTGTTTTACGTATCGTAGATTCGCTAACAGGGATGTTAGCATATGCCAGAGACTTGTGTAAGTCTTTAGCTGACACTCTAGGATCCTTCTTCAGCTCATTGAGCAGTCTGCGCTGTGCTCTTGCAGTCATCTTTACAGGACGGCCACTCCTAGGGAGAGTAGCCGCCGTGCTGAACTTTCTCCATTTATAGACAATTTGTCTTACCGTGGACTGTTGAGCTGCAAGGCTTTTGGAGATACTTTTATAAACCTTTCCAGCTTTATGCAAGTCAACAATTCTTAAATCGTAGGTCTTCTTCTGCCCACAGTTAAAAAGGTTGCAGCCAGAGTGGAGAGAGATTTATGCAGCATATTTGGCAAGTACAGAATCACATATATATGCAAAGTGCTTGGAGGGAAGCTTCAGAATGGCAAAGATGTTTATATTACAAAATTATGTGAGCAGGCTGCGGTTCCGCTTTAACCAATTCCCACCTACAGTCGAATGACGGCGGCTGGACAGTGGTTCTGTAATCCTGATTGGATGTCATATGACATCTACGATTGCGAGGTATCATTCACATCAGGCAATGCTTCTTGTGAAAAGAAAACCCAGAACTGGTGTGTGTTTTTTATAGGGCAGGGCAGCTGTAACCAACACCTCCAATCTCATCTCATTGATTGGACTCCAGTTGGCCGACACCTCACTCCAATTAGCTCTTGGAGATGTCATTAGTCTAGGGGTTCACATACTTTTTCCACCTGCACTGTGAATGTTTACATGGTGTTCAATAAAAACATGGGAACACTTAATTATTTGTGTGTTATTAGTTTAAACAGATTGTGAATGTCTATTGTTGTGACTTAAAATGTGATCTGATCTTCATCTATGATCAATTTGTGCAGAAATCCATATCATTCCAAAGGGTTCACATACTTTTCCTTGCAACTTTATTTTCCTAGTCAGTTCATACAGTTTATTTTTTGTTTTGTTTTTTTAGACAATAGGCTGGCATATAAACACAAAAACACATTTAACACTAATGTATATTAAGACAGTGGTACATGGATGGAAATTTCGATTTAGGGGCACCCTGGTTGTACACAAGCCTGTGAAGGTTTTCCAGAACGATTAGTGCTGTTGGCTATAGCCGGAAACACTAATCATTGTGTTCTGTCTTTGGGGAAGGCTACCCAATGACAGAACACAATAGCACTGCTGATGGGATTACCCAATCAAGGCTGTGAAAAAGTCCCACACATGTGGTATCGCCATACTCAGGTGGAGTGGCAGAATATATTTTGGGGTGTAATTGCAAGTTTATCGATGTCATGTGTAAGAAATAACTTAATATGTACGTTAACAAGGGGGCTCCCAGATCCCAGCCCCCAACCCTATGTGAATGAGTACATACACACCCCTACCCATTCACCAAAAAAAAATAAAAAATAAACACTGTACACAGGTTTTTAAAGTATTTTAACCACTTAAGCCCCGGACCATATTGCTGCCTAAAGACCCAAGGGGTTTTTACAGTTCGGGACTGCGTCGCTTTAACAGACAATTGCGCGGTCGTGCGACGTGGCTCCCAAACAAAATTGGCGTCCTTTTTTCCCCACAAATAGAGCTTTCTTTTGGTGGTATTTGATCACCTCTGCGGTTTTAATTTTTTGCGCTATAAACAAAAATAGAGCGACAATTTTGAAAAAAATGCAATATTTTTTACTTTTTGCTGTAATAAATATCCCCCAAAAACATATTTTTTTTTTCCTCAGTTTAGGTCGATACGTATTCTTCTACCTATTTTTGGTAAAAAAAAAACGCAATAATCGTTTATCGGTTGGTTTGTGCAAAATGTATAGCGTTTACAAAATAGGGGATAGTTTTTTTTATTTTATTTTTTTTACTACTAATGGCGGCGATCAGCGATTTTTTTCGTGACTGCGACATTATGGCGGACACTTCGGACAATTTTGACACATTTTTGGGACCATTGTCATTTTCACAGCAAAAAATGCATTTAAATTGCATTCTTTATTGTGAAAATGACAGCTGCAGTTTGGGAGTTAAACACAGGGGGCGCTGTAACATTTAGGGATCACTGTGTGTGTGTATTTACTAGTGTAGGGGGGAGTGGCTGTAGGAATGACATCATCGATCGGATCTCCCCTATAAAGGGGATCACCCGATCGATGCGCCGCCACAGTGAAGCACGGGGAAGCCGTGTTTACACACGGCTCTCCCCGTTCTTCAGCTCCGGGGAGCGATCGTGACGGAGCGGCTAAAAACAAATAGCCGCGCCGTCGTCCTGGATCGCTCCCCGAGCGGACCCGACCTCCGCGTGTACCGGGGGGGTCCCGATCGGACCCCCCACCCACGTCTAGCAGAGGACGTACATGTGCCTGTCCGTGCCATTCTGCTGACGTGTATGTACATGAGGAGGTCGGGAAGTGGTTAATAAGGCCGCTTCGGCATCTCTTCTCACCGTTCTTCTCTCCTCTCTTACAGCGGAAGAGGGGAGAAGACAGCGGAGGAGGGTCCGGAGCTGCCTTAATAAAATATTTAAAAACCTGTGTACAGTGTTAATTATTTTTTTGGTGAATGGGTAGGGGTCCAATGTACCTCATACTCATTCAAATAAGGTGGGGGGCCGGGATCTGGGGGCCCCCTTGCTAAAGGGAGCTTCCAGATTCCAATAAGCCCCTGCCTACAGATCCAGACAACCAATGTACAGGGTAGTCAGGAAGAGGCCCTTGAGTTCATTAACATGGGGACAAGATGCTTTCAATCATTTTTTTCATCTTTCCATCTCTTAAAATCTTCTGCTCTTGTTGTTTTAACTTTGGATATTAAAACATTTTTTTCCTGCCAGTAAATACCTTATACAGCCCACTCCCGTTTCTTGTCTGGTCATTAGCCTAGGCTTATCATGCACAGCTCTCTGCCTGTTGCCAGGAAGGGAGGAGAGGATGAGTCATAAGAGTCAATGAGAGCTGCAGAGCTGGAGGTGTGTGTCTGTGTAAATCCAGAAAGTGAACAGGCAGCAGCTTCAGCTGCCCACAGTTAAAATGGTTGCAGCCAGAGTGGAGAGAGATTTATGCAGCATATTTGGCAAATACAGAATCACTATATATATGCAAAGTGCTTGGAGGGAAGCTTCAGAATGGCAAAGATGTTTATATTACAAAATTATGTGAGCAGGCTGCGGTTCCGTTTTAACCAATTCCCACCTACAGTCGAATGACGATGGCTGGACAGTGGTTCTGTAATCCTGACTGGATGTCATATGACATCTTTCAGGATAACAGCTGGCGCCTGCCTGTGGGGACGCACAGAGTGGCGATCGGTGGTACATCGCAACACCGATCTCGATAAAGAGTCTGACGGAGACTACCACGTGACCAGCCATGTCCAAACACGGCTGATTACAGTGAAAACAGGAAGAGCCGTTCATCGGCTTTTCCTCTCACTTCTGACAGATGCGACTTGAGGAGAGATGATCGGCAGCTCTCCTGACGTGGGGGGGGGGTCTGCGCTGAGCCACAGGAATGCCCACAGTAGATGGCCACCAAGTATGCCACCCTGAACCACCAGGGATGACATCAGTGCCCATACAGATGCCAATCAGAAATGCCTGCCCGTTCCAGTAGGGTCCATCAGTGCTGCCAATAATTGCCCGTCAGTTCCACCTTATCAGCGCCCGTCAGTGAAGGAGAAAACGTACTTATTTACAACATTTTAGCAGAGACAACGAAAGCATTTTTTTTTTAAACTTCATTTTTTTTTTTTTTTTTTGTTTAGCAGAAAGAAAAAAAAAAAAAAAACACACACACACACACACACACACACACACACACACACACACACACACACACACACACACCAAAAGAAAGCTCTATTTGGGAGAACAATGTTGTTTGGGTACATTGTTGCATGACCGTGCAATTGTCATTTAAAAGGTGACAGCGCTGAAAATTGGCCTGGGCAGGAGGGGGTGCCTGGTATTGAAGTGGTTAAGAATGATTGCGTTTGTGATTTTGCTGTGTATATGTTGATTGCTGTATAGATCACTTTAAAAAAGTTATCGATCTTTTATTTTATTAACCACTTCCCTACCGCCCATAGTCATATGACATCCACAGATGAGATCCCCCATCCTGGGTGGATGTCATATGACATCCTGGGCTTCCCGGCCATTCAGGGGGGGGGGTGCCGGCGGCGCGTCATCGGGCGGGATACGCTGCGCGTGCCTGGCAGCCACGATGTCCGCCGGGCACCCTGCGATTGCCCGCAATCACGGCAGGACCATGGATCTGTGTGTGTATAAACACACAGATCCACTGTCAGGTGAGGAGACCGATGTGTGTTCCCAGTACAGAGGAACACACACATCGGTCTCCTCCCCTTGTGTGTCCCCCTCCCCTACAGTTTGAATCACACATTAGGGAACATATTCAACCCGTTCAGTGTCCTTCACATTTGTACAGTAACAGTGCAGTTTTATAGCACTAATCACTGTATAAATGTGAATGGTCCCAAAAATGTGTCAAAAGTGTCCAATATGATCGTCGCAATGTCACGGTCACAAAAAAAAAAATTGCAGATCGCTACAATTACTAGTAAAAAAAAAAATTCTATAAAACTATCCCCTAGTTTGAAGACGCTATAACTTTTGCGCAAACCAATCAATATATGCTTACTGCAATTTGTTTTACCAAAAATATGTATTAGAATACGTATCTGCCTAAACTGAGGAAGAAAATTGTCGCTTTATTTTTGCATATGGGGCAAAAGAATTAAAACCGCAGAGGTGATCAAATACCACCAAAAGAAAGCTCTATTTGTGGGGGAATCGCGCAATTGTCAGTTAAAGCAACGCAGTGCCGAATCGCAAAAAGTGCTCTGGTAAGAAAGGGGGTAAATTCTTCCGGGGCTGAAGTGGTTAAAAAGAGAAGGGGGGGGGGGGTGATATCATTTTTTTTTTTTTTTAACAAAAAGGAGGAAAGGGTGTAACTGCTGCAATAAAAACAGCCTGTGAGAAAATAGTCCATGGGGTTGATTTACTAATACTGGAGAGTGAAAAATCTGGTGCAGGTGAGCATGGTAGCCAATCAGCTTCTAACTTCAGCTTGTTCAATTAACCTTGAAGAAAAAAATAATGATCTGGAAGCCGATTGCATAGAAACCAATCGGCTTCCAGATCATTTTTTTTCCCCCTTGAAGCTTAATTGAACAAGCTGAAGTTAGAAGCGGATTGGCTACCATGCTCACCTGCATCAGATTTTGCACTTTGCAGTTTTAGAACATTAGCCCCACATGTGTCCTCAGCCTGACTGCTCACATGTAAACAAAGATCCAAGGAAAGCTTTCCGCCCCTGAGTGATCTATACAAAGCAAATGCAAATGAGAGAATATTCCCAGAATCACTGTAACAGTATGCCCAGGCTGGTAATACCATTAACACAAGGATGTAACGTGTATTTGGGGGAAGTGTTGGAAAACTAGACAAAAGTTCTTTGTGTGCTGCCCATCCATGCACAGCCATGTAAAAAACACGGCGCGGAGCTCCCAAGTGCGGGAATCGGCTCCGAGGAATGCACGACGAATATCGCCCTGCCCTCCTCGGGCAACAGGTTATTGTTATCATCAAAGCGCTGATCGCTGCAACATATGGCGCTACCGGCCCGGGCTGCCCGCTTTGTCTCTTTCTCTCACCTGCTTGGACAGATACTGGCTGAGCTCTGCGCCGCTCCTCTGAGCGATGATGCCTAGTCCCGACAGGCTGAGCTGGAGGTGCTCCATGTCTAAAACACGACCTAAGGGAGTAGGCCGCCACTCGGCCGCGAGAGCGCACTAGAAGCCCCAGCACTTCTCTACACGTGGGGAATACCCAAGCACAACGGACCACTTCCGGGAGCAAAAAGACGTCATCACCGGTGCGACAAATGCTGTCAGCGGGTCGTCTCAGCTATGGTTGATGAACCTCATTGGCGCCAAAAACATCAGGCAGCTGCTGGCCGCAGTTACAAAGAGGAGCTCTTGTACTGAGGAAACCGTGGGCCCTCAAATGATAGTTGCCTGCCAATCCAGCTTATGCGGTGGTTTCAATACAGTTTCACTCACAGATCTTAAACATATATGTAGTTTACGAATTGTGACTGCTTACTGCAGGTTTGTCCTGGATCAGTAACCCAGACAGTAAGGGTTTAGGCCTCATCTACACATGGAGTTTGTGCAGCTCCTCTGAATTACAGAAATCTTGTCAGGAGAAAAGCAGCTTAAAGTGGTAGTATGCCCTTACAAAAAAAAAAACACCCTGTAAGACAAAGGCATAATGCATCCTAGATCATTATGAAATACTGTACTTACCTTAGAACGAAGCACCAGTATTGCCTCCTAGTCACTGCTGAGGGAGCTGAAATGTTCCCTCTGCATTTCTTCCAGGTGAGTGGCTGGAGCCATGATAATGTCACTCTCACGCATGCGCACTGTAGTCCTCTGTTGCAGCAAGGAGCTCTGAATTTCCAGCACGATCAGCCGGACCTTCAGAGCGCATGCACTGCTGACTTCAGCAGCTGCATGCAGGGCGATTATCTAAACCGTACAGGTTTAGGAGATATTCATTTTACCTACAGGTAAGCCTTATTATAGGCTTTCCTGTAGGTAAAAAAATCACAAAGCAGAGGATACAACCAATTAAAAAAAAAGTGCTTAAAAGGATGGTTCAACTTTATAAAAACCTGCCTATGCAGGTTAGGAATGTTTGTAGTTTTAGGCTGGGTTTACACCTATGCAAATTGGATGAGGGTTTTCCCGCATCCAATTCGCATAGCAGGAGAATGTGGCTGGCTCTCTATGGAGCCGGTTGACATTTCCGCAGCAGGTCCGGTGTGTTTTGCAGGAAAAATGGGTGCCTTTTTTGGTCCGTTTCAGGTCTTAATTCAGCCCAAAATTTGGTCTGAAATTGGACCTGAAACAGTGAACTAGGACGCACCGGACCCCTGGTGTGCGACGGATCCGTCTTAGGTGTGAACTCCGCCTAAAACAAACTGTGCAGATCTGATTAAGATGAACAATACCCTTGCTATAGGTGTAGGCCATTTACATACCTTATGAAGCCTGATTGGAATACTCCCAGGATGTTGACGTGAGGCCTAGTCGATCACGGCTCACCGCCACCATCAGGAGTGAGCTTGTTCTCTGATTCAAACCTTGTATACTCTCTTTCCCCTGATGCAGTTCAACATTTGACAGCTCACTCCTGTGATGGTGGAGGTTAGCAGGGATGATTAGGCCTCGCTTAGCAACGTCCTGGGAGTACTTGGCAATATGCTGTAGGTATTCCAGTTAGGCCGCGTACACACGGTCGATCCATCCGATGAGAATGGTCCGACGGACCGGTTTCATCGGTTCACCGCTGAAGCAGACTGATGGTCTGATGTGCGTACACACTATCGTTCCAAAAAACGATCGGGTCAGAATGCGGTGACGTAAAACACACGACGTGCTGAAAAAAACGAACTTCAATGCTTCCAAGCATGCGTCGACTTGATTCTGAGCATGCGCAGGTTTTGAACCGATGCTTTTGTGTACTAACCATCGGTTTGGACCTATCGGTCAGCGGTCCATCGGTTCGATCTTAAAGCAAGTTCTCTAACTTTTGTCCGAAGGACAAAAGACCGATGGGGCGTACACACGGACGGTTTGGACCGATGAAACTGAACTTCAGTCCGTTTTCATCGGTTTGGACCGATGGTGTGTACGCGGCCTTAGGCTTATTAAGTAAATGGACTATGCCTAGACCAAGGGCATTATTTATCTAGTCAGAGCTACACAGTTTATTTTGACCTACAGATGCCTCTTATCTGCATAAGAAGTTTTGTAGTAAAGGTGAACTATCCCTTTAAAGCTGTGTATTTCATATGTGTTTAGGTGTATCACACGTTTGGGCTTTAATGTATTCCATTGGTCAGAATATTAATTTATTCTGGCCATTGGAATGCATTAACACTCAAACTTATTTAGGTGCGTTCCTCTTTTTTCTGCTCTTCAGCTCCTCTCCTAAACATGCATTTGGTGTTTTTTTGTTTTTTTAGCCTTTATAACACTTTTCTAAATCACCTGTAAATGTCAACGTGTGCATGGTCACATAGGCTTGCATTGCATAGACATGCTTTTACAGCCTGAGAAAACAAAAAAGCTTGTCAAAGGGATGTTTTTAGGCCCAGTGTGCATAAGGCTTTACGTTCGCGTCAAAAGCATCACCTGTTAACACTCTGGGGGTTATTTACTAAAGGCAAAGCCACTTTGCACTACAAAGTGCACTTGGAAGTGCAGTGGCTGTAGATCCGAGGGGGACATGCAAGGAATATAAAAAACAGCATTTTAGCTTGCACATGATTGGATGATAAAATCAGCAGAGCTTCTCCTCATTTCAGATCTACCCCTTAAGCCCTGTACACATGATCGGATATCTGATGAAATCTAATCCGATGGATTTTTTTGTCGGATATCCGATGAAGCTGATTTTCATCAGTCTTGCCTACACACCATCGGTCAAAAATGTGTCCAAACGCGGTGACGTAAAACACTACGACGTGCTGAGAAAAATTAAGTTCAATGCTTCCGAGCATGCGTCAACTTGATTCTGAGCATGCTTGGATTTTTTTTTTTTTTTTTCATCAGACAAACCGATCGTGTGTACAGGGCTTTAGATTTACAGTGACTACACTTCCAAGTGCACTTTCAATGCACTTGTAGTAGTTTGTACTTGTAGTGCAAAGTGGATTTGCCTTAAATAAGCCCCTCTGTGTCATTTGCATTGCAGCAGACAGTGTTCCCATTGTTGTGTCAGCATCGCATCGTGCCAAAATGTATTGAGCATGTAGCATTTGACTGACTTTACTGCTCTCCGTACACCTCCATTTATGTCAGTGTAAGGGTCCGTTCACACTGGATGCCGATGCGGCTCCCAGCAGGTTCTCTATTTCCGGTCCAATTTCAGCCTGAATTTCGGGCTGAATTCAGACCTAAAACGGACCAAAAGACGCACATGGCTCCTGTGCAATTTCACACCGGAGCCGCATTGGAGATATAGAGAGTCATTCACATTCTCCTGCTATTGCGATGCTATACCGCATCCAATTCGCAATAGTGTGAACCCGGCCTAAATGCACCACACACACCCTTATGCCATTTACAGCACATTTGAGATTAGTTTGGAAAACTTTACTAGTTGAGATGAGTGTACATGAATCCATGCAATGGAAAACCAACACAAAGCCATTTTTGCAATATGGCACTGCGTTATTTTAACTGACAATTGCGCAGTCATGCAACGCTATACCCAAATAAATGTTTTCCTATTTATCTGCGTATAACACACACTTTTTCTCGCTGAAAATCGGGTGCAAAAAGTGTGTGAGTGTTATACGCAGTTACTTGCATTTAGGCTGCCTCGGAGGGGACGGGGACCAGGGCCGTCAGATTACATAGAGCGATAATCTCCTGTTTACTCTGTGGCAGCTGTACTACGTAGTCTCATCTCCTGGACCGGCATTGGACCAGTGTTCTGTCTATCATAGAAGCCGGTCCAGAAGGCGGGACTTCGTATTAAACAGGCCACTGAGTAAACAGTAGATCCTTGCTCTATGTATTTTGATGGCACTCGTCCCACCCCCCCTCAGACTGCAATTGGGTGGGCACTGATTAGACTAAAAATGGGCGCTGATGAAGCTGCATTGATGGGCAATGGTAAGGCTGTAAATGGACACTGATCAGGCTGCATTGATGGGCAATGGTGTGGCTGCAGATGGGCCCTGACAAGGCTGCATTGATAGGCACTGACCCTTATTTTGCTTCAAAGTACTTTATATAAAATTTACGTTTTTTCCTGAAACGTCCCTCTTAAAATGAAGCTGCGTGTTATATGTCCTTTTTTTCCCCACAAATAGAGCTTTATTTTGGTGGCATTTGATCACTTCCACGGTTTTTGTTATGCTATGAATTTAAAAAAATTACAATTTAAAGGGTCAGTAAAGGAAAAATTGTTTTGGTTTTAAAATAACAAACATGTTATACTTACCTCCACTGTGCAGTTTGTTTTGCACACAGTGGCCCAGATCCTAGTCTTCTGGGGTCCCTTGGCAGCTGTCTCGGCTCCTCCCCTCAACAACTTCACACAGATATGCGAGCAAGCTTGGAGCTGTTTCGGGCACGCTCCCGTGATATATCACTCGGCCCAGCCCCCCGGCGTGCCGCGTCATTGGATGTGATTGACAGCAGCGCCAGTCAATGGCTGTGCTGCTTTCAATCCATCCACTGCAGCCAATCAACTGCCAGGCTTCCAATAAAGGAGGATGACGGGAGCGAGCGCAGGACTTTCGAGGGGTCAGGTAATTAAAACGGGGGCTCGGGGGGGGGGGGGGCGGTAATGACGGATGTTTTTTCACCTTAATGCATAGGATGCATTAAGGTGAAAAAACATTTTCGTTTACAACCCCTTTAAAAAAAAAAAAAAAAATTCAGTTGATTGACGTGATGACAAAAACTACCTCCCCCCGTCGCATAAGGAGCGTCACGAGTTGCCGAAAGAAGCCGAATGGCGAGTCGGCGCTATACGGCGCCTGCACACCGCCGTTTCGGCTTCTTTTGGCAATGTGTGACACTCCTTATGCGACGGGGGGAGGTAGTTTTTGTCATCACATCAATCACCTGCTGGATAGGAACGCCCACTCCCGCGTGATTCACTACCTGGAAGCCGTGGGGGAAAATAGCTCTACGAAGGTATGTACAGCGAAAAAAAAAACAACGCATTCTGTCATTGTTGCAAGCGAGCACAATGTAAAGGTAGAAAAATGTTTTAGGGTGAACCTCCGCTTTAAGTACCAAAGTCTTCTCACAGGAGGAATTATCGGTTTTGGATAAAGGCCTTAACCACTTGCCGACGGCGCACCGTCGAAATACGTCCACAAGGTGGCTCTGCTGGGCGAGAGCACGTAATATGACGTCCTCTCTCCCAGCCGCCACTAGGGGCGCGCGCGCGCGCCCCCCGCTCGCCCCCGACTCCCGTGCGTGTGCCTGGCGGGCGCGATCGCCGCCGGGCACACGCGATCGCTCGTTACAGAGCGGGGACCGAGAGCTGTGTGTGTAAACACACAGCTCTCGGTCCTGTCAGCGGGGGAAATGCTGATCTTCGGTTCATACAATGTATGAACCGTGGATCAGTGTTTCCCCTAGTGAGGCCACCCCCACAGTAAGAACACACCCAGGCATACTTAACCCCTTCCCCACCCCCTAGTGTTAACCCCTTCACTGCCAGTGGCATTTTTATAGTAATCCAATGCATTTTTATAGCACTGATCGCTATAAAAATGCCAATGGTCCCAAAAAAGTGTCCGAAGTGTCCGCCATCATGTCGCAGTACCGGAAAAAAAAAACGCTGATCGCCGCCATTACTAGTAAAAAAAAATATAATAAAAATGACATAAAACTACCCCCTATTTTGTAAACGCTATAACTTTTGCGCAAACCAATCAATAAACGCTTATTGCGATTTTTTTTTACGAAAAATATGTAGAAGAAAACGTATCGGCCTAAACTGAGGAAAAAAAATGTTTTTTTATATATTTTTGGGGGATATTTATTACAGCAAAATGTAAAAAATATTCATTTTTTTCAAAATCGTCGCTCTATTTTTGTTTATAGCGCAAAAACTAAAAACCGCAGAGGTGATCAAATACCACCAAAAGAAAGCTCTTTTTGTGGGAAAAAAAGGACGCCAATTTTGTTTGGGAGCCACGTCGCACGACCGCGCAATTGTCTGTTAAAGCGACAGAGTCCCGAATCGCAAAAAGTACTCTGGTCTTTGGGCAGCAATATGGTCCGGGGGGTAAGTGGTTAAATTCGCCCCTCCAAAAAAACTCGATAAATTTGGTACCTTTATTTACGTACAAAAGTTTATCCGTAAAATAAACATACAACGTTATTTGATAACCAACCCGATTAGAAACTAACCCAGAGCGGCAACATCCGGAACTGTACATTCAGGGCTATCTAACCCATCGTTATTTAACCCGTCTGTTCCCGCTGCTGCTGTTAAATCTTTCAGGACAAGGTCCCTAAAAATGTTATCAGAAATACCAGAGAGGCGCTTACACCGCCATCCAGAAAAAAATGCTGGTCTAAAATCCTTATGTGACAATAAGGATATAGTTATCCGCCCTGCGGATAAGGGTGGCGATATAGTTATCTTAGATAAGATGGACTACGAAACAGAGATGTTTAGGATTCTTAACGAGCCCAACACATATCAAAAGCTGTCTACCAATCCTACCTCCCGGTTTAAAATAGAACTTCAGAGTCTGGTAGATAAGGGCTTTAGTAGAGATATTCTAAATCTTAAAGAAAAAAACTTTTTAGTTCCCACTGTCCCCAGGATACCCACAATTTACTATCTACCCAAAGTCCACAAGGATCCCATACATCCACCAGGTCGACCTCCGTCACTTCACGCGTGGGTCGATACATTGACAATTTTTTACAGCCATTGGTCAAACGTACACCATCATATCTAGGTGATACGGGTGCCACAATTAGGAAACTAACTAATGTGGATATACGAAGTGACTACATCATGGCAACAGCTGATGTAGCTTCACTTTACACATGTATTCCACATGATAAAGGTCTTGAGGCTGTACATTATTATCTAAAGAAGGACCACACGCTAGCTTCTTTTCAAAGCGATTTCATTATGGAACTTCTAGAATTCGCCACAAAGCGAAGTTATTTCTGGTTTAACGACCAGTTTTACCTTCAACTACGGGGTGTCGCCATGGGGGCCAAGTACACCCCGAGCCTCGCCAATCTCTTTATGGCTAAGTGGGAGGAGGATGTCGTCTATGCCCACGACACCAGAGAACTGGTGCTGCGGGCCTGATATATAGACGACGTCCTCCTCCTCTGGGATGGCAGCATGGCGTTGCTTGAGTCCTTCATGGGTAATTTTAAACGATAATGACAGAGGTATTTCCCTCTCCTATACAGCTAGTCAGGAGATGATACAATTCTTAGACCTTGAGATTAGTATTGTCAACAATCAGTTCCAGTTCAAAACTTTTTTTAAGAAGACTGACCGCAACGGCTTTATTCCAACGGATAGCTGTTATCATCCTTCATGGATTAAATCAGTTCCCCAAAGCCAATTTCTGCAGTTACACACTCCAAAGTAAGATCGCACCCAACATCATCAACCCTCCCACTCGCCCTTCCTATTTCCACCAAATGGTGGACTACCATCCATGTAAAAAATGTACTGTTTGTAAACATAACATTTCTGGGAGGGTAAAAGGTTTGGAATTCAGGTCTTCCACCACAGGGAAAATATATCCCATTAAACATTTTTGTACATGTGGGACCATGGACACACGTGTCCATGTGGCAAGTAGTACGTGGGTCGTACTATTCGTCTACCTCATCACGTGTCCATGTGGCAAGTATTACGTGGGTCGTACTATTCGTACATTCTCCGTGAGGGTGGGTGAGCATATAGCCCTCATCCTCAGTGGAGATACCCACCATACTGTGCCCAGACACTACAGACATCACAACAGAAATCCATCTGGCACACAATTTCTCGTAATTGATCAGTTTATTCCCCCATGGAGGGGTAGTCCCAAGACTCGCGGTGTGTCTCAGCCCGAGACCTTCTGGATCTACGAGTTGAAAACACACACACCTTTGGGTCTCAATGTCGAGTGGGACATAAATTCGTTTATTAACAAATCCTGAAGTTAACCTAGGTTGATCTAGGTTCGATCCTAATTGTTGGTATCCTTTCTATCACATTTGCATATTTTCATTTTTTGTAATATAATATTTTTTCTTTTATCTTTATTCCATTTTCTATTAATTTTATTATTTATTTCTGAGGTGCGGTAGAGATCTCCACCGTGGCTTCTGGTGTGCGTCAGCGTGCGCGTGTGTGCCCCGCGGCTCATGCCCAGTCGCCTTGGTCGTATAGACAGGGCCTTCTATATCCCGCAGCATAAGTGCGATATGCCTGGAACGCATGTTTGCGTCCCAGGCTCATCAGGAAGCGTCACATCTAACAGGAAGTCACAGCCCACGTGATGTGGCATGTGACTTCACCACAGCACACGATGATTGTAATTGGCCGGGCCATTGGTCCGGTTAATTGGCCTCGTCATTTGTTATTTCTATGGCGCTATGTGATGCGCGATTGGCCAACAGTCCTGTCAGACACCGCTGTTATAGCGCACGGTGATGCGCGATTGGCTGATAATTAGGAAGTGCTTATTGCCCTGGTTTAGATACTTGTCGCTACTGACAGGTGTGTTTATAAGCCATACTAATTCATTTAATTTGCTCTTTCATTTGTTTTTACCTTCATTTGGCTCCTTACATGAGATTTCATTTTAATACAATTGATCCTTTAACTCGGAAGTTGTCTCCGATTGGACGGACCCCGGGGGGTGTTTACATGCCAGGGTCAGATTGCAGATTTAAGTGAGAGCGGCATCAGTGGAAGCATACCCCCAGACAAAGCAAGTTTTTGTGAAACGCGTCGGGTGATTCCACTGCTGCCACGTACATATTGATCGATATGCTGTTTTATTTCCACTTTCATGTAATTGTTTATAACCATTATTAAAATTCAGTGCCTACGGTATTATGCTATGTGCCTCTTCTGTTTACCTTTCTCCATACATCGGTGTTATGGTTTGACAATTCGGGAGTGATTACCTTTAAACATTGAACATCTTCCTCTACCTTTGGCGGTATTGTCGTGTGAAGATTGAGTCCTATCCTGATACAGCCTTTGGGCCAGATTTACAGTGGACTTACGACGGCGTATCTCCACGTACGCCGTTGTAAGTTCGAAGGTGAGCCGTTGTATCTATGCGCCCTGCTAGACAGGGCTCTGGACAGTGGTCTGAGAGGCCTGTAATGCTGAACAGTGCTCTAGACAGTGGATGTAATGCTACACAGTGCTCTGGACGGTGGTCTGAGAGGCCTGTAATGCTGCAAAGTGGTGTGCTCTGGGAGGCCTGTAATGCTGTACATGGCTCTGGATGGTGGTCTGAGGGAAGGCCTGTAATGCACAGTGCTCTGGGATTATGTTTTGACTCTGAGAGGCCTGTAATGCTGCACAGTGCTGGATGGTGGTCTCAGGTCTGAGGGATGGCCTGTAATGTACAATGCTCTGGATGCCGGTGGTGAGAGGAGGCCTGTAATGCATAAACAGTGCTCTGGATGGACTATAGTCTGAGAGGAGGCCTCAGGCCTGTAATTGTAATGTACATACACACCCACAGTGCTCTCTGCTGTGGACAGTCATCGTCGTGAGTCGGGAGTGGGACTCTCGTCGGGAGGCCTGTAATGCACAGTGCTGCTCTAGTTGATCGTCTGAGGACTCAGAGGCCTGTAATGCTAGCTGCACAGTCGCTTTCCTGCTGGGAGCAGAAGCAGGCATAGCTCCTTGGAAACCATAAGTTCACAAGGCTCATGCCGCATACACACGGTCGTTTTTCGGGATGAAAAAAAATGTCATTTTCAGCATGTCCAAAAAACGTTGTTTTTCCAACTTCATCATTAAAAACGACGTTGCCCACACACCATAGTTTTTGAAAAATGATGAACAAAACACGGTGACGTACAACACGTACAACGGCACTCTAAAGGGGAAGTTCTTTTCGCCTTTGGGCTGCTTTTAGCTGATTCCTTGTTATTAAAAGACGATTCACACTTTTTGTCTGTTACAGCGTGATGAATGTGCTTACTCTATTATGAATGGTAGTTTTACCAGAACGAGCGCTCCTGTCTCATAACTTGCTTCTGGGAATGCGCGGGTTTAAAACGTAGTTTTTGCCCACACACGATCATTTTTTACAACACAAAAAACGACATTTTGAAAAACGACATGAAAAAATGCAGCATGTTCGATTTTTTTTTGTCATTTTTCAGAAGCCGAAAAACGATGTGCAGCCCACACACGATCATTTTAAATGACGTTTTAAAAACCGTTGTTTTTTTTCATGTCGAAAAATTATTGTGTGTACGCGGCATCAATGTCCCTGTCTCGCATTTTTGTTTTGTTTGTTAATGAAAACGGAATTGATTTTCGTCATAGTTTTCGCCAGTAGACGAAAATGTGATGTATTTTTCGTTTCGTTACTGTAAAAGGCCGTTGACAAAATTAACACTGTTACTTGATTTATATTCCAGGATTTTTGTGTCTTCAGCTGAGAGAACTTGAAATCATTTAAAACTTTACATAAAGACTCAGAAATCTTTCATTAAAGGAGAAGTCCAGCCTGAGCTTTTTAGGCTGGGCTTCTCTTCTGGGTCACAGGAGTGCAAATCGTTTTGCACTCCTGTGACTCGTTTTCAGCGGACAGCGGTCTGAAGTCTGCTCTCCGCTGACGTCACTGCCATCAGTCAAGGCAGTGTGTCACCCCAACTTCCAAATCTGGATCTATCAGCTGCCTTGATTAATAGCAGTCTCAGCGAGCCGCTGAGACGGCCACTCCCCACCCCCCCACAGCTCATTGCTCCAATGAGCATGGAGGATCAGAGCAGAAGCGATGCTGACTGACAGTCAGCATCGCTCTGCTCAGGGATCTGTGAGAACTGCCATTGGCGGTGTTCGGTGGCTCGGTTCTCAGTGCAGAGATGGTGGGGGACAGCTGCAGCATTGGTCTGATGCTGCATCCACCTAGGTAGGGGTGCAACGGATCACAGTTGATCCGAACGGGTCACCCCCTTCGGATCGGAACACACTGTGATCCGCGGATTGCCACGGCTCCGGAGCTAGGCCGAAGCCGCGGCCTTTCCTAATGTTACAGCGGCGGCTTCGGAGCTAGGCCGAAGCCGCAGCCTTTCCTAATGTTATGGTCGCGGCTTCGGCCTACCTCCGGAGCCGCGACCATAACGCTAGGAAAGGCCGCGGCTTCGGCCTAGCTCCGGAGACACAGGAATAACATTAGGAAAGGCCGCGGCTTCGGCCTAGCTCCGGAGCCGCGGCCATCTTGGTACACCCGGCGGCGGCCCTCCTCTGTTTACACCCACAGAGGAGGAGCCCGCACTCGTGGGACACACCGCTCGGGGAGTGTCTGTCGGTACTACCTGGAGGGGTGGGTCTCTGTACTGAGATGGGAGGGGTCACTGTAATGAGAGGAGGGGGGTCACTGTACTGAGAGAAGGGGGGTCACTGTACTAAGAGAAGGGGGGTCACTGTACTGAGAAAAGGGGGGTCACTGTACTGAGAGGAGGGGGGTCACTGTACTAAGAGGAGGGGGGTCACTGTACTGAGAGGAGGGGGGGTCTCTGTACTGAGAGGAGGGGGGGTCTCTGTACTAAGAGGAGGGGGGGTCTCTGTACTGAGAGGAGGGGGGGGGAGATGTGGATATTACAGTGGGAGAGATTTTTTATTTTTTTTATTTTGCCGATACGAAAAATGATCCGATCCGTGACACGATCCGAACCATACGTTTTTTGATCCGTTGCACCCCTACACCTAGGTAAGTATGATTAGCCCAAAAAAATAAAACCATACTTCTCTTTTAAGGTCTTTATGTTACATAGTTTAAATACAATTTCATAGATATGATATGCCACTGGACTTCGAGTAGTTATAACTGGATGAAGCCTGCCGGTACCGTTTTTTTTATTGCCGCCAGTCGGCTCTCTTGTAAAAGCAATCCTAGTGGGTAACTGCTGGATTGCCTTTACAAGCAGTGGGAGGGGACACCCCCGCCACCTTCTGGGAGTCCCGATTGGCCAGCTGGCACTTCTACCGGCTGATCGGAAAGAGCCAAATAAAGTCCGGATCGGTTTTGTTTAATACGTCGCTAATGGACAGTAACATTTACGTAGTTTGTCGCGGTTGCATGGGTGTGCATGATTTTAAAGCATGACATATTTGGTGTCTATTTACTCGGTTCTTTCATTCTATTACTAGGTTAGGACCCACTAATTCGGGGGAAACTTTGTCGCAGTAAGTGGGCTTAGCACTATATGACCATATAGTGTGACCAAACCCCCATATTTTTTAATATGTTCAGGTGTTTTTAACTAGCCTTGCAGGATAAATGTAATTTTGCATGTGTGCGCTGTAATCTGTTTTGTATTGTCTTTGGTCTTATAGTGTACAGGTAGTATACCTAAAAAGGGTTAATACTGCTGGTCCGAAGTGTAGATAAAATGCGTGCACACTGAAAGTGAGGCTCTGATACATGTGTTCAGTTCAACAGCTTTCTTATCTATGTTTATTACAGGCAGTGCTAAGCCCTTTTCACACACAGCATGATATGTCACTATTATGTTAATATAAATCTAAAAAAGCACATCTGATTGGCTGAAATACAAAAAGAGTACAACGTGATTTAAGCTTGGTTGTCCTCTGGCCTATCTTCACTTCTGCATATTTCAGGATGTGTGGGAGAAGAGGGTATCCGCCATTTCTGTGTTCTCCAGTCATTTCGACGGCAATACAGCCAATACAGCCACTTTTCTGAGCGTTTTTTTTGCAGCTTAAAAACGGCTCTCCACATTTTAGAAAATATGCATAGAAAAGAGGAATTTTTTGATTATCATTATGCTTATCACATTCATTTACAACAGCAGCACCATCTTTTTTAACAAGAAAATAGCAGCACCATCTTAGATGTAAAGCATTTTTAGGGTGTGCCCCCCAAGTATGTTTTTGTATTCACTCGGTTTATCATATTTTTTTATATTTTACCAAAAAATTGGATTATGTATTGTGTTTTTTTTCATTCAAATTTAAAATAAGTGTATGTTTTCCAAAAAATGTTTTAAAAAAAATAAAATCGCAAAACCCAAAATTAATTCTTTAACCCCTTAACGCCCGCCGCACGACTATTTACGTCCGCAAAATGGCACGGACAGGCAGATGGGCGTATATATACGTCCTTGCCTTCTAGCGGGTGGGGGGTCCGATCGGGGCCCCCTCTGCTGCGGGCGGATTCCCTCGGGGAGCGATCCGGGACAACGGCGCGGCTATTCGTTTATAGCCGCTCCGTCCCGATCGCTCCCCGGAGCTGAAGAGCGGGGAGAGCCGTATTTAAACACGGCTTCCCCGTGGCGGCGTATCGATCGAGTGATCCTTTTTATAGGAAGACTCGATCGATGACATCAGTCCTACAGCCACTACCCCCTACAGTTGTAAACACACACTAGGTGAACCCTAACTCCTACAGAGCCCCCTGTGGTTAACTCCCAAACTGCAACTGTCATTTTCACAATAAACAATGCAATTTAAATGCATTTTTTGCTGTGAAAATGACAATGGTCCCAAAAATGTGTCAAAATTGTCCGAAGTGTCCGCCATAATGTCACAGTCACGAAAAAAATTGCTGATCGCCGCCAATAGTAGTAAAAAAATTTTTTTTTATAAAAATGCAATAAAACTATCCCCTATTTTGTAAACGCTATAAATTTTGCGCAAACCAATCGATAAACGCTTATTGCGATTTTTTTTACCAAAAATATGTAGAAGAATACGTATCGGCCTAAACTGAGGAAAACAAATGTTTTATATATGTTTTTGGAGGATATTTATTATAGCAAAAAGTAAAAAATATTGCATTTTTTTCAAAATTGTCGCTCTATTTTTGTTTATAGCGCAAAAAATAAAAACCGCAGAGGTGATCAAATACCACCAAAAGAAAGCTCTATTTGTGGGGAAAAAAGGACGCCAATTTTGTTTGGGAGCCACGTCGCACGACCGCGCAATTGTCTGTTAAAGCGACGCAGTGCCGAATCGCAAAACCTGGCCTGGGCATTTAGCTGCAAAATGGTCCGGGGCTTAAGTGGTTAAGGCCTCTGCTTTAAAAATATCTAATGTTTGGAGGTTTTAAGAAATCTAGCAATAATTACCGATTGTTACATGTAAACAAAATGTGCCAGAAAAGTCCTGATTCATGTTTGCCATTTGTGTTCTACTTCCCCTTTATTACCCACTTGACCTCTAGAGATTTACTCCCCTTTCATGACCAGGCCATTTTTGCTATTAAGCACTGCAGGGTTATGCAATGCTGTACATCAATTCATTTAAAAAAAAAAATAAACCCACAAATAGAGCTTTCTTTTGGTGGCATTTGAGCACCACTGGGTTTGTCTATTTTGTGCTATGGGATTTTCTTTTTTTTTTTTTATATGTATATATTTGTTACTTTCTGCTATAAAACATATCCAAGAAAAAATTATCCTAGGACAGTCAGACGAGAATGAAAACTTCTCCTACAAGCTTTAGCCAGTGCTCAGTCAGACACAAGTATTTAGCAGTTTATATTTACAAAAATAATTGCATTTCCATGTTCTGTGTACTGTGGGAGACCAGATATAGTGAATGCAGGGTCCTGGGTTTAGTAACACTTTAACTGTATGCCTAACTAGTGTTTTTGTTTGTACTGTGAGGTGCTTTTACTAAGGGATTTACTCGATTCTCTTCCCTGCAAAGCAAGGATACAAAGTCCACCACTTTCACTCTCCCAGGCTTGATTCACACTAATGCGTTTTTGGATGCATTTTGCAGAAGTGCAGGGAATTTTTTTAACATGGTTTCCCTATGGAACATGTTCACATCAATGTAATAGAATTCAATGGACCCGCATCCAAAACGCAAGTATCGCATTTTTAATGGGATTTTGCAGTGATTTGCGTGATTTTTTTACACTGTATAAGGAGGGGGTCGAGAAGCCGGCTGTCGCACCCTTAACAACCAATGTGTCATCAGCTCTCAGCTGGCTTCCAACTCAATGTTAAAAAAAAAATGAAGACTAAAATAAAAATCTTGAAAAAAAACAGCGTGGGGTCCCCCCCAGGTCCATACCAGGCCTTTGGGTCTAGTACGGATTCTGAGGGGACCCCACACACCAAAATGTTTAAAAAAATGGCATGGGGACCCCCAAAATCCATACCAGACCCTTATCCGAGCATGCAGCCCGGCAAGTCAGGAAAGGGAGGGGACGAACGAGTGCCCCTCCCCTCATGAACCATACCAGGCCGCATGCCCTCAAAATGGGGGGATGGTGCTTTGGGGCAGGGGGGGCTCTTCTTCTTCTTCTCTGCTTCTTTCTCCGGTCTTTCTCCATCTTCATCCTCTGGTCTTCTCCTTCTCCCCCTGCTCCTTCTTCCGCACTTCTGTCTTCTTTGTCCGGTGTTCTGCCACCGCTCCCGCCGACAACCCTCCTCCAATGCTGCTTCCCGCTGATCTGTCGGCACCGATGTCCTGCATTGCTTAAATAACGGCGGGGGCGAGGAAACCGGATTACGTTACCAAGGGGCCACGCCTCCGTGTGACATCACAGCCCAAGGCATGATGGGGCCCTGACGTCACAAGGGGGCGTGGCATCCGGATTACATAATCCGATTGCCACGCCCCCGTCGTTATTTAAGTAATGCAGGACATCAGCGGCAACAGATCAGCGGGACGCAGCATCGGAGGAGGGTCGTCGGCAGAACACTGGACCACCACCTGGCCCCAAAGCACCCATCCCCCCATGTTGAGGGCATGCGGCCTGGAATGGTTCAGGAGGGGGGGCGCTCGCACGTCCCCTCCCTTTTCTGATCTGCCGGGCTGCCTGCTCGGATAAGGGTCTGGTGTGGATTTTGGGGGGACCCCCACGCCATTTTTTTTTACATTTTGGTGTGGAGGTCCCCTCCGAATCCATGCTAGACCCAAGGGCCTAGTATGGACCTGGGGGGGGACCTCATGCTGTTTTTTTCTCTATTTTTTTTTTTTAAGCCGGCAATTCTTTTTTTTACATTTCCTTAGCAACCAGTTATATACAGGTTAAAAAAAATCAAAATACAAATCGCAGTAAAAACGTGTGTCGAAAAACGCGGCAAGCACTGCAAAAAGCACTGCAGAAACATGCAAAAGCAACATGCATAGGTGTGAATCGAGCCTCAGAACGAAGCTCTGCATTGTTTGCATATGCGGAGCTCCATCCAGCCTGTCTCCCTGCTGATCAGTGGGTGGTGGCGGACATCCATTGGCCGCCACCCACTGATCGGCATCTGCTGTGACTAATCACAGCAGAAGCTGTGCGCCCCCTTCCCCGAAGTGCAGAATCACATATATATGTATATATATATATATATATATATATATATATAATTATATATATATGTAGCAGGCATTTTATAGTAATGCAATTTCTCCTTTTGGCCACAAGATGGAGACAGAGTGTCCTTACAGTACACTCAAACAAAAAGACTGACTGAAAAAAAGGGGAGTGTCATGAAGTGCTGAGGAGGCTTAGGAGAGGGGACTACTGAGGTAAAAGGGAGAGAGAGGGCTGGCAGAGACAGTGAGGAGAACTGTCTGAGGTAAAAAGCATCTGAGGAGAGCTGTCTGAGGTACCAGCATCAGAGAGGGAGATACCAAGGCTCAAAAAGTCCTTTGCTTGGACACAGTGACACTTAACAGTGAGGAGAGGAGGAGTGTGTGAGGGGAAGAAACTGAGGGGCCAGAGTGAGGAGAGAGAGTGTGCCTTAACAGAGGAGGAGGGATATCCTGAAGCCTGGGAAGAAGAGTCTGTGAGGAGAATAAGGAGAGTGGTCTGAAGAGAGAGAAAGAGTGTAGTGAGGTGACAGGTGTGAGGAAAACCTTTGAGACTGAGGAGACAGAGAGAGAGACTCTGGCAGCATTAGAGGGGGAGAAAACCAAGCATTTCCAGAGACTGCCTGGAGACAGTCAGGAGTGAGGACGCTTGAGGGGAGCCAGAAGAAGAGACAGCCACGTGGTCCACTTCTATCGTTCGGCCATCAGCAAGAAATCCAGTGCCTTACAACATTGCTAGGAGCATCAAGAGCCTGAACAAGCACCTGGGATTATCGTTGTGTCATCGCACCGAGGACTGATGAGAGGGTGCAAACCCAACATCCTTCTTGACACCATACTGACACTGCATGCAGACACCAATTACCCCTTACCTGCAGTTGCCAAATATTGAAGGTTGTCTTTTCTAATGTATTAAAGGGTTTGTAAAGGAATTTTTTTTTTTATCTTAATAGCTTCCTTTACCTTAATGCGGTGCTGTTTTCATGTCCTCATTGTTAGTTTTTGCTCTCAAGTTGCTGTAATGCCGCGTACACACGATCAGTCCATCCGCTAAGAACAGACCGGTGGACAGTCGTGCCTACACACCATCGGTTAAAAAAACGATCGTGTCAGAACGCGGTGACGTAAAACACAACGACGTGCTGAAAAAAACGAAGTTCAATGCTTCCAAGCATGCGTCGACTTGATTCTGAGCATGCGTGGATTTTTAAACGATGGTCGTGCCTACTAACGATCGGTTTTGTTCTATCGGTTAGGAATCCATCAATTAAATTTAAAACAAGTTGGCTTTTTTTTAATCGATGGTTAAATAACCGATGGCGCCCACACACGATCGGTTTTGACTGATGAAAACAGTCCATCAGACCATTCTCATCGGTATAACCGATCGTGTGTACGCGGCATAATTCTTCTCTGATCTCCACACTTCCTGGTTGTCTGTTTCCTGATAACCACAGTACTGGGAGCTTTCTCTCTGTGGTCACTAATCAAGGAGGTGTGATTACTGTGTGTCTAAAACCCCTCAGCACCAATCAGTTTCGTTTTCCAAACCATCACTGCCCTGTATTGGCTCTTTGGCTCTGTACAGCAGAGAAGCAGGAAACAACATGCAAAAACGAAACTAGAAACTACAGGTACATTATATGATTGATTTTTATCTATTTTTAATTGTTTTTAAAAGGAATCAGTTAAAGTGGAGGTTCACCCTATAAAACATTTCTAACACTACATCCAGCCCAGTCCTGCATATAAAATGACACTGACCTTTTTTTTTTCTTTGCCGTAGATAGCGTTTAGCCGTAGAATTCACCGCGGCTTCCGGGTAGGGAATCCCGCGGGAGTGGGCGTTCCTATTGTCATGCCAATTGATTGACATGCTAAACGACGGCGCACACAGCGCGTCACGACTTCCCGAAGGAAGCTCGGGTCGGCTCGGCTCTATTCGGCACAATCATTTCAGCAAAAAAAAAAATGATTTACAACTCCTTTAAGTTATTTGTAGCAAGGTTTAACAGTGTTGTAAGTTTCTATATGCTTTAGTGATATAAAATAATGGGATGGTCATAGGGTCTGTGATGATCACACTAGGAGAATGAAAATTCTCAGCTTAAACACACACTGATAGAAGTCACCATTATCATTTTCAGTGGGAAAACAAAGAACATGCAGGTTAGCATCAAGGGCTCAAAAATGGTTGATAGCAAGGTGCACATACTATAGTGGCTCGTGAAGGTTTTTACACATGATGATACTGCCACGGAACCTCTCCTTCAGGGGACATAAAAAAATGTGCAAATTGATCACGCATGGTAATGGCAGAATTGTTGGGTCGCTGTGCGTTAAAGCGTACAGAGGGTAAGTCGATCTCGTCTTCTTCCTCAAAAGAAATCCCTTCTTTCTCCCGGATTACATTATGGAGGACACAGCAGGCTTGGATTGCCAGTTGGGCATTCTCCACGCTCAATTGTATTGTGGAATGAAATATTCGCCATTTGCTGCTCAAAATCCCAAAGGTGCATTCAATAAGGCGCCTTGCACGACTCAGCCTATAGTTGAAAATTCTTTTCGAGTTGGTTAAATTGTGCCTGGCATAAGGCCTTAAAAGATGGTGGGACAGTCCAAATGCCTCGTCAGCAACAATAACATGTGGCAGATCTGGTCCTTCAGTTCCTGGGAGTGGTTTCTCAGATGGCAAATTAAATTGTCCCTCCCGTAGTCTTCTCCCCATGTGTGATGCTGAAAAGACTCCGGCGTCTGCATTAGACCCATATGCCCCTATATCCACTGCTACAAACCGGTAATTGCTGTCGCAGATTGCCATTAGCACAATGGAAAAATATTTTTTGTAGTTATAATATTGAGAGCCGGATCCAGGTGGCATCTGGATTCTGATGTGTTTTCCATCCAGGGCTCCCACACAATTAGGGAATTGTGTTTTTTCCCAAAATCCTTTTGCGATTTCCTGCCACATGGATGTGTCAGGAACTGGCATTGCAGAGGATCGAAGCTCCTCCCATATAGCTTCACAAGTGTCATGAACAATTCCCGATATTGTGGAGGTTCCCAACAAAAAAAAAATGATTTAAGGAAGTATAAGATACTCCAGATGCAAGAAACCTGTGAAGAATAGAAGAAATATTATGAAAGGAATCCATTATGAAAGGAATCCAACATTACACAGGGCATAACCACTTGAGATCCAAGCTATGGTCGAAAGACGTCCACAGCGCGGCTCTCAAGTGCCGGGTGGACGTCTATGGACGTCCTGTTGTTGTTGTTCCCTGTGCGCGCCACTGGGGGCGTGCAGCGGGGAAACAACGTGCCCGGCGCATCGCTTGGGAGCCGATGCGAGTGCCTGGCGGCCGCGATGTCCGCCTGACACTTGCGATCGTCGGTAACACAGCAGGACGTGGAGCTCGGTGTGTAAACACAGAGCTCCACGTGCTGTGAGGGAGAGAGGAGACCGATGTGTGTCCCATTACATAGGGACACAGCATCGGTCACCTCCCCCAGTCACCCCCCTCCGCCCACACAGTAAGAAAACAATGAGGGAATACATTTAACCCCTTACTCAACCCCCTAGTGTTAACCCCTTCACTGCCAGTCACATTTATACAGTAATTAGTGCATTTTTATAGCACTGTATAAATGTGAATGGTCCCAAAATTGTGTCAAAAGTGTCCGATACGTCTGTCGCAATATCGCAGCCTTGACCAAGAAATTGCAAATCTCCGCCATTACTATTAAAAAAAATACATAAATCTGTTCCCCATTTCGTAGGCACTATAACTTTTTAACAAAAATACGTATGAACCTTAACTGAGAAAAAATAAATGTTTTTATTTTTAAATTGGGATATTTATTATAGCAACAAGTAAAACAAATATATATATTTTTTAAAATTGTCGCTCTTTTTTGGTTTATAGCACAAAAAATAAAAACCCCAGAGGTGATCAAATACTACCAAAAGAAAGCTCTATTAGTGGGGAAAAAAGGACGCCAATTTTGTTCGGGAGCCACGTCGCACGACCGCGCAATTGTCAGTTAAAGCGACGCAGTGCGGGAAGCTGAAATTTCGCCTGGAAACGAAGGGGGTTTATGTGCCCAGTTAGCAAGTGGATAATCAAGCAAAAAGGCTGGCTGGCTTACCTGAGGGTAAGGAGAAGTCGCTCCTCTGGAGGCACAGAACGTCTCATTTCTGTGTTTGTCCGGTATAACCTTGGATGCAACTTTTCTAGCAAATAATCAAAAGTTGAAAGATTCATCCTGGTGAAATTAAAAAAACTTTTGAGGGTACCGTCGCAAATCTGCGTATTGCAGAGCAAAAAAACCCTCTGTTGGTCTCTTGAGCAGCATGGGATGTGACCAGTACCTGCGTCTCCTCGCAGACATGTTTCTGGTCCTGCTTTTTTCTCTCCTCATATAATATAACATGACAAATGATGTCACATCATCACAATATTGCCCGAAATCCATCTTATAAGCAAGTGCAGCGATTGATCACGAAGCAAACAGCCTGCTGTTAATATACAGCAAGAAGAAAGCACAATGCACGCTTGGGGAAACAAAGAATTATGGGAAAATTCTTGAAAAGCTGATGAAATAAAGCTAAAACAAAACAAAAAAAAAAACGGAAGTAAAAACGGATGCAAAAACGGATGCAAACGGACGGAAAACGGATGTAAACGGATGAAAAACGGATGAAAAACTGACGAAAAAACGGATCAACTGAAGGAAAAAAACGGACCTAAAAAACGGTCCGCACGTGTGAAAGGACCCTTAAACCGTGCTAATATATTCAACTTTTTTATCACTACCAGGTGTGTGTCTATTATTGGGATAAGTCCACAGCCAGGATAACGGTATTTACTGCATGTGTCCTTAAAGCGGTGTTTCACCCTGCAGAACAACTTTTTAGCATAAAATTCGGCCTAGTAGCGCGAGCTACAGTATGCCTGTCTTAATTTTTTTATCCCCGTACTCACAGTGTAATCGTACATAGAAGATTCCGACTGCCCGCGGGGAATGGGCGTTCCTTTCAAGAGGGAGGGTGATTGACGGCCGGCTCTGGCACGTCACGCTCCCCGAAGACAGCCGGAGTAGGTCTCGGCTCTTCACGGCGCCTGCGCACAGACTATGCGCAGGCGCCGTGAAGAGCCAAGCCTATTTCGGCTATTTCCGGAGAATCGTGACGCGCCAGAGCCGGCCGTCAATCACCTTCCGTCTGGATTGGAATGCCCATTCCCCGTGGGCAGTCGGAATCTTCTATGTACGATTACACAGTGAGTACGGGGATAAAAAAATTAAGACAGGCATACTACGCTACTATAGGGTGAACCCCCGCTTTAAATGTGTTTTCAGTAATTTTATTTAACCAGGTGTGTCAGAGGGGCTGAGGTCATTCTTGGAGTTGAGGCGGAGATCAGAGAATCGAAATTCACCAAGCGGCTCGTTCTGGGGTGGCGCTACATATATTCCTAGATTGTAAGCTGTAGCAAGCAGGGCACTCTGATTCCTTTTGTACCAAATTGTAATGTAATTGTAATGTCTACCTTCTTTTTGTTAAGCCTGCGCAAACTGTTGGTGCTATATACATCTTGTATAATAATAATATATATATTTACACACACACGATTCTGCACAGAATGGCTGCCCTGTAGCAGTAAATCAGCTTTTGGGGTGGCCGGTGTTCTAACGTGAACTGCCTCCGATGGGTCAGCGCATGCACAGTGACAAACGTCACTCCAGCTGATATGTTGATCTGCTGGTGTGATGTAAACACAGCGCATGCACAGATCGTCTGAGGCATTTTTTAACAGGAGACAGTATTCGACGGGCAGTATTCAAAGCTATGCAAACAGAGGGGGGTGGTACTTGTCAAATTGTGCCTCGCTGTTGCAGGGTGAGTTTTCCATGTGCTGAAGAGCAGGTTTTGTCTGTGTTGCAAGATGGGTTTGCTGTGTTTAATGGTGGGGTTCGTCTGTGTATAAGGGCAGGTTGCAACACACACAAAACCCGCCCTTCAACAAACCCACAACGCAACAGCGAGGATCAATCTGACAAGTACGTTTTCCCGCTGTTTGCATAGTGTCAGATAATGCCTCTGACAATCTGTGCATGCGCTGACGTCACGCCAGCTGATCAACATTTCAGCTGGAGTGGCGTTTGTTACTGAGCATGCGTGGGGGCATTTTTTAAATTGAGGCATTTGTTGATAGAACACCTGCAAGCAGTCTTTCTTTTACTTTCACTTTCAATGACAATGGTAAACAAGACCAATAGAGAGGGGGGGAGGAGCAGAGACAGTAATGCAAACCTAATAGGTGTACTAATGTTCTCCACTTTGTCCACAACTAAAAAAAGTTTTACGTTTATTTCTACTTTAAATATATGAATAACAAATAGCTTAGCCAGAACCAACAATACTAATAAGAACCGTCTTACTTCATAAGCTGACACTATACACATAGCTAATTCTCAGCGATAGCACTGGGAAGGTGTCATCCCTGTCACAAGGATAGCGGATCATCCCCCTTACTACTCCCTCCGCCTCAGACAAGCCTTCCCGCCAAAGCCCGTGCATGGATGAGGCGCGCTCCGGTGACGCAGGCAGGCGCGCTAGGACGTGTACGCTGATTGGTTGGTTGTGCCAAAGCTTGTTTGGGGGGGCACATCGGTGTCACCGAGAAGAGGTTCCCCCCTGAGGTGTCCGAGTGCGGAAGACACCGACAGGCCGATGAGAAGGGGGGGTTCAGGGCCCGGCGGTGGTTGGCGGGGCCTGAGAGCGGGTGAGTGGCGAACACACAGGCCATGACTGTGGGAGACATGGACAGCATAGGCTGCACCGTGCTCCACTATGATACAGTGTTGTGTGTTTCCGGGATGGCAGGTTCATACATCAATGTATCATTTTGGAGTTCCTGCGTGCATGACATTGATATAATCCCCTGTGTCTGTATATGGTGAGGTCAGGGTTGTTGTGGTGCCTCTGTCCTGGCTTATCTAATGGAAGAGCACCTAATGAAGGAAATCACATTTCACCATTGGGTTGTGTTCTTCACATATGCCACATAGTTTGGGCTCATTGACCCGGGTTGGCTCCATACAGTGTAAAGAGCTGTTTTCTGAACTGCGTACAGGCAGGTAATGTTCATGAATGGACACGCATCGGCTGTACAGAATCACCCACACAGGTACGCAGGGACAGGTGCACAGGCTTTATATTGGGGCACATGCCAATCTCTGCTGTGCAGGGGAGTCTGTACATCTCATGGGTAGGGATGCGCTCAGGTGTGTTCGTACAGTCCACGTGCAGAGCCCGCCAGGAAGTCGGCACGGTGCTGCGCCAACCACAGGCAGGGAGACGTTTCCCGATCTCTGCAGCCGAACATCGGGACAATGTCTTCCTGCCTGTGATTAGCGCAGCGCCTGGCGGGCTCTGCACGTGGACTGTGCGAACACGCTGGAGCTTATCCCTACTCATGGGTGTCCAATCACTAACATGGCTTGCCTCCGAGCTAGGACAGAAAAGTAAACAAACACCTCTTCACGCTGTATGGTTTTTGGGTGATTTTTGATAGCAGACAAATTAATTGAAAAGGGTCATATGAAACGGATGAAATGCAATTTTCTTATACCAATAACAGGACTTGCGGGTTAAAAAAGGTGGTTGTAGCATCTGATCATTTAAATCCAGCCACCCCCCCCCCCCCCAATATACAGATTGTAGTCATGGACACATTCAGGCTTTACTACAATGCCACTTCTTCTCTGAACCGCGACCAAGGTGTCATTGTGAATGGTAGTCATGCGAACGTCTTTCTTGTCCTGCCCCTTCATGGCCATCACCTCCTCATTCCTCCTAAATGCAGATTCCCCCTTTTGTAGCCGTTTTAATAGTAAACTCTATGGGAAGCCCTTCCCCTTTTTTTTTTGGAAGGTACCGCAGGCCAGGGTTTTTTTACGATACAGGTGATGGGAAAAGAGGCAAGCTGCTGTAGTAATTGTCTACATATAAGTGGTATCCTCTTCTCTTTTTTTTTTCTAAGAGGTCCCAGACAATTTTACCACTGGTTCTTATATATATGTGGGGCACTCACGGGGCTGGAGCTGGCAGTCCTTGTCTTCATAAATCCGGAAGGTGTACACACATCCAGTGGCTCGATCACACAACTTTTTTTTTAATTTCAACCTGTACCCGACTCTCTTACTTGGGATATACTGCTTGAACTGCAGCCGGCCAGTAAAGTGGATAAGGGATCCGTTTACACAAATATTTTGGTCGGGGATAAACGCTTCAGAAAATCATTTGGTAAAATAATTTATTAGGGGGCGAGTCTTATACAATTCATCGTGGTTGGGATGATCTTGGGGAAGGGCAGTGCGAATAATCATCATTGAAATGTAGGAAACGCATAATCTTATCGTAGCATTCCTGGACATGACAGCAGAATATATGGGGTTGGTGGACCAGTAAGCATACAGTTAGTTTTTCTTTGTAAGCCCCATATTAAAAATAAGGCCCAAAAATAATTTGTATTTGTCTAGTGTGAGACGTTGCCATTGGAACATAGGGGCCGTAGGACAAATTAGGGTTGGCAGCAATAAATTGCTCTGCATAGAGATTTTAGTCCACAATATACTGCAACAAATCTTCCGGGGAAAAACAAATCAAAATAGTCCAATTGTGGAAAAATTTGAAGTGTTGGGCTGCACACCTGGCTGTGCAGTGAAAGGGTGGATTATAGCAGATCCTGAGTTGGCAGGCAACCATAAGGTGTTTGCTAGGGCATCGGGAAGGTAGGACTGGGCCTGAATTCTTCAGGTTGGCCGTGTACTTCCAGTACTGGTACTGGGCTCCTCTTCCTAGGTTTTGGTGCTGATGGTGTTGGGCAGGTCTTCTGATCTCCTTATTCTTTTAGGAGGGACGGTTTCCTCTAGGGATGCACCGATACTAGGCATTTTCAAGCGTATCGGTACTCGCAAAAATGCTCCAATGCTGAAAACTGATACCGGAAGTGGCGTCAGTTGGGGGCGGGACACCTCCTCCACCAGTGGGGTTCAGAGCAGTACTTGCCTTATGACGCCAGGGCGGCAAAATCCACAGCACAGTGGAAACAGCCTGACAGCTGGCCACCCTGACACTCCTGCTCCCAGCTATCTTTTTTTATTTTGCAGCTCTCCTGCCTTTGTAAACAAGAGGAGGGTGGGTGATGTCATGACTCTTCCCATCCTGTTGCTGCACAGAGAGTGAGAGAGAGCCGGCTGGCCACTATCCAATAATAGAGAATGGGTGGGTCGCTAGCGCAAGGGGCTGGACAGCATCAGCACATGTGTTTCTATGTGAGGCAGCTGTGGAATCGTCCCTGAAAGCAGAACCGAGTAATGAGGAGAGCAAGTCCTGTAAACAGGTTAGTGTAGTATGTAGAGGTCGACCGATATGGGTTTTTCTCTGCCCGATGCTGATATTTTGAAATTGCGGCGGCCGATATATGATATATGATGGCCTGATAAAATCAGATGCAAAACAGTTGGACCCCTTTCACACTGGGGTGTTTTTCAGGCGCTTTTGGGATAAAAATAGCGCCTGTAAAGTGCCTGCAAAACGGCTCCCCTGCAGTCTCAGTGTGAACGCCCGGGGGCATTCACACTGAGGCGGTGCGCTGGCAGGACGTTAAAAAAAGTCCTGCAAGTAGCATCTTTGGAACAGTGTATACCGCTCCTCCACCACTCCTGCCCATTGAAATGAATGGGCATTGCCGCCGAAGCGCCCGCAAAGCGATTCTGCAGCGGTGCTACACGAGCGCATTTAACCTCTTCATCGGCTGCTAGCTGGGTTATAAGCGCCCTGCTAGCAGCCGAATAGCGCCTGCCTGCTCCAGTGTGAAAGCAGCAGAGTTCCGCTATAAAAAAAAAACAAAAAAAAGTCAGCAGCTACAAATACTGCACCTGCTGACTTTTAATATATGGTCACTTACCTGTCCTGGGCGAATGCGATGTCTGCACCCGAAGCCGATCTCTCCCTTGGCTCTCGGCCATCTTCAGTAAGGGAATCAGGAAGCAGGCACAAAAAACAGGTAATCAATACTTTTGGATGAAAAAAAAAAAAAAAAAAGCGGGCTGTTTTTTTTTTTTTTTATCAAACTGTATATTTTCCCCAAAAATTGCGTTTCAAAGACCGCTGCGCAACAACTGCTATCTTATTCCCTAGGGTCTCTGCTAAAAAAAATATATAATGTTTGGAGGTTCCAAGTGATTTTCTAGCAAGAAATACAGGATTTTAAATTGTAAGCAACAAGTGTCAGAAAAGATTTAGTCTTAATGGTTAAACTGAGTTCAGTTCCTTGATAAGTAGCAACATTGTATTCTTTTCTCAAACTTGGCAGGCTGCACAGAGACAAGTCGCTCCACGGGAAACTTCAGGCAACCTGCAATGACTTCTGTATCATAGAAGTCAATGCAAGTCGCGCTGAAGTAAATCGGCTTTTTGTTTTTTTTTTAAAAACAATCGGCCAATGCCGATTTATTAAAAAGTGCCAAAAATCGGCCAATTTATCGGTCTACCTCTAGTAGTATGTACAGGACAGTGTCAGCAGGCTATAGACCAGTCTTGTACACGAGTACCACACAGTATATACAGACCAGTCTGTACCGCAACACTGCACTGTATATGTTATACACCAGTCTATATATGATGTATGGTGTCAATGTAAAAGACTGGTCCCTTCCGAACGCCCTCCACACGCCCTGTACTGCGCCCTCCGTGTGCCTTCCTTCCCCCACCAGCTGTCACCTCTGCCCCCATGTCTCTTCCCCCAGCAATCGCAGCCTTTTTCTTCTCAATTCTCCTACCCCACAATCCCTATTTCACCCCACCCTCAACTACCCTGCCCTCATTTTACTCCTCTACTTCCCATCCTGCCCTCACCCCAGCCTCGCCCAACCCCCTAGCAACACCCCCCCAAACCACCCCCCTACCTATGCGATAGGTATTGGTAATTGGTATCGGTGAGTACTTTCAAAAAAGTATCAGTACTCGTACTCGGTGTTAAAGTGGTATCGGTGCAACCCTAGTTTCCTCCTCGGACTCCGATCCGCTGCTCTACTTATTTGACATGGTAAGGATGTTGTATGCCTCCTCAGCTGTATAAACTCTTTTGCCGCATACACACGGTCGGAATTTCCGATGGAAAAAGTCCGACGGAATTTTTTCATCAGATATTCCGACGGACTTGGAGAACATATAACATTTCTATCGGAAATTCCGTTCGTCTGTATTGAATTCCGACGGAGAAAAAAACAAGCATGCTCGGAAACATTGATCTTTTTCTAGGCTCCTCGTAGTGTTGTATGTCACTGCGTTTTTTGACGGTGTGAATTTGGTGTGTCCGTGTGTATGCAAGACAGCTTGAGCGGAATTCCATCTGAAAAACCTGTCAGTTTATTCCGACGGAAAAAACGATCATGTGTACAGGGCATAAGAGACACGATGGCAGTACTTTTGGCGGGCTTTTGTGACGGAACTGGTGGTGCTACTGACAGCTCACTGATTGTCAGTTCTATCACAACGGCCTGACGATTACTGATGGCCTGTGTGACGGTACATATGGCTGGCCTGTGTGGCAGTACTGATGGTGGCCTGTGTGACAGATGGGCTGTGACAGATTCAGATGGTATCGATGGCGGGACTGGTGGCAGCATTTGTGACAGATGGGCTGTTACAGATCCAGATGGGCTGTGTGACAGGTTCTCTTTATTAGGGGGGTGTTGTGCAGACAGTAAATTGTAACACTCTTAGATCTCCCCTCACACGATCGGTGTGTGAGGGGAGAGATCCCTGAAAATCGCCACAATGTTTATACTTGTGACCGGCTGTGATTGGATTTTATTGCCTGTTTACCCTGATCGGGGATGCACTGTATCCGGGGGACACAAACCATCCCTGATAGGTGCGTAATATTGCGCAACCTGACTGACATCACATGTCAGGATAATCAAAGCACTTTGCGCATGTCATTTTGCAATATGACGAGTAGGAAGTGGTTAATATAACGAATTTAAATTACTATGAATTTGTCGGCCATTATCTGCACCTTTTTTTTTTTAAAGCAGTGTTAAAAATACAGCTTGCTGCATTTTTGGTACATATTTGAGCAGTAAAAAAAAAAAAAAGCATCAAAAATTCAGCAAGAATGCATCAAAAATGCGCCAGTGTTGATTTTTTTTTTTTAGTCGCATGACCTATAAAAAACATACCATAAGCACTGTAAAATTGTGGGCCTATTTCGGCAGCCATTATCGCCCCTTTTTTTCCGGCACAACACTGAAAACCCTTTTTTTACAGTTTGGAGTAAAGATCTGATCGCGGCCCTTTACCACGTAATTGGCTGTCCGCCAATGATAGCTGATCACCCAATGTAAGCCAAAGCTGGTAATCTTGCGCCGACAGCACGAGGAGAAGAAAAATAAAGCCGATTGCCAGCTTCTGTAAGAGGACACCGGTCCCACTCAGTGTAGCAAACCAGTACGACTTGCCAGTGCTCATCAACACTGCTAACCAGTGCCTCCTGATCAGTGGCCATCAGTGCAGCCTCATCAGCGCACTGTTTGTTTTTTTATTTTTTCCCATTTTCTGTCTCCTTTTTTTGTGAGAGAAAAATTTCATACGGGTGCATTGTAGCAAAACCACACAATTGTCATTCAAAGCTTGAGAGCAGTGAAAGTTGAAATTTGGCCTGGAAGGAAGGAGGTATATGTGGTTAAGTGGTTAAATATTTCTGTGGGACTTTATGATGGACTATATTTAGTAGAGGTAGTCCGATATGGGTTTTTCTCTGGCCGATGCCGATATTTAGAAATCGCGGCGGCCGATAGCCGATTTATGATGTGTGTGTGTGTGTGTGTGTGATATATATATATATATATATATATATATATATATATATATATATATACATTTTTTTTTGGGCCGATATGTTAGGCTGATTTTGTCCCCCCCCCCTTTCATCTCATAAAATCTAACAGTTAGACCCCTTTCACACTGGGGCGTTTTTCAGGCGCTTTTGGGCTAAAAATAGCACCTGTAAAGTGCCTGCAAAACTGCTCCCCTGCAGTCTCAGTTTGAAAGCCCAAGTGCTTTCACATTGAGGCGGTGCGCTGGCATGAAGGTAAAAAAAAAAAGTCCTGCAAGCAGCATCTTTGGAGTGATGTATACCGCTCCTCCACCACTCCTGCCCATTGCGGCTTCACTTCCTGGTTCCCTACTGTGCATGCGCGAGTCGCGCTGCGCGATCCCACTGGTCCCTGCTGTCTTCTGGGACCTGTGCGTCTCCCAGAAGAAAGCTGGGGGCGGAGTAAGCGCCAGATGTGGTGTAGGTCATCACAGTCACTGCGGTGATCTATGCCCGGAAAAGGGAGCAAATGCCTGGAATTACGCAGGTATCTGCTCCCCCCCCTCCCCCCTGAAAGGTACCAAATGTGACACCGGAGGGGAGGGGGGGGGGGGGAGGAATCGGAAAAGCGGAAGTTCCATTATTACTCCTAAGTAATACAGAAAACTTCTTAAATTTAAACATTTATTTTAAACACAACAAGCCTCCAATCAGTGCACTTGTATGTATAATTTAGATATATAAAAAAATATATTATTATATATAATCTAATACACAAAAACAGGTAATAAAAACTTTTTGACGAAAAAAATATATGGGCTAACTTTACTGTTTAGTTTTTTTTTTATTCGTTAAAGCATATTTTTTCCAAAAAAAATGCGTTTGAAAGACCGCTGAGCAAATACCGTGTGAAATAAAATATTGCAGCAATCGCTATTTTATTTCCTAGGGTCTCTGCTAAAAAAATATATGTAATGTTTGGGGGTTCCAAGTGATTTTCTAGCAGAAAATACAGGATTTTTACTTGTAAGCAACAAGTGTCAAAAAAGATTTAGCCTTTAAATGGTTAAACTGAGAACTTCTTCTACACAGAGTTCAGTTCATTGATAAGTAGCAACATTGTATGGTTTCTGTTTATGAAGCAGTGGAAACTATTCCCTGCTTCCTTCTCTGGCATTCACAGAGGAGATTTTTCTCTGTGTGCCTGTTTATGAAGCGGAGAAGATCGCTTCACCCTTGGAGGAGTGAAGTGATCTTCCAACGCTTCTAACAGTGGAGAACGGCCCCTGATAACACACACGTATTGTGTGTGTGTGTGTGTGTGTGTGTGTGTGTGTGTGTGTATATATGTGTATATATATATGAGATGCGCGCGCGCGCACACACACACACACTATGTATACACATAAATATTACAGGGGGACATGGTTACAGTGTTGGGGGGTCTGAACGAGGCAGAAGGAAGTTAAACATCTTCCTCCTCGGAACCCCTGGGATTCCCTCTTCACTCCCGCTTCACCAGCTCTGAAATGGTGAATCTCGGAGTGTGAATTCTGGCTCAGATCACAGCTTTATAAACTGGCCATTACTGTGTCAGTCTATGAGGATTCTCTGTGTGTGGAGATAATTGGCGGGAGAACAAGTTCAAACACTTCACCCCCCGATTATCTCTGTTTCACAAACTGTTTATGGGCTGTGATCGGTGGTGATCCTTGGGATCACCGCTGTTCACTGCTTCATAAACGGACACCTATATCTTTTCTCTGACTTGGCAGGCTGCCTAGGAGAGAGAAGTCGCTTCCATGGGAAACTTCTCAACTTGCATTAACTTCTATTACAGAAGCTTTTTGTAAGTCGCGCTGCTGAAGTTTAAATCGGCTTTTTTTTTACAGCACAAATCGGCCAATGCCGATTAATTAAAAAACGCCAAATATCGGTCGACCTCTAATATTTATGTTCAATAAAAGTTTTATTAGAATTTTTGACAGACATCAAAGAAAGCGGGCACCGGTCCTCCCACATCGGGCGGGCCGGACTACCCTGAAGTAGACAGACACTTTCCACGGTATATAACATAACATGAATCCCCTCGTAAGACCTGAGAGATAATTACACATATATCCCTGTTGAGTATTCCTATGTATACTGCTGTCATCTACTCCCGCCCGGGCGCCCCACTGGGAGCCTGCTGCGCCCTAGGCCAGGAGAAAACAAAAGGATAACTTATACACTTCAGGGGTACCATCTTGTGAAAGGCAGCGGGAGGACTCTGTCTCTGAATCCGCAAGGTGAAAGCCAAGGGGGCTAAACTAAAACAATACAAAAATAAACAATGGCCTTGGCCCAACCTAGCCTGTTGGTGAAAGGTCGAATGATCAGGAAGAAAGGTAAAGAAGTAAAGAGTCAGTTAGAGAGAACGGAGAAGGGAGTAGAAAGAGAAAGGGGGAAGGGTAGGAAAGATGAGGATGGAGGGATAATGGGGGGGAGGGGGGTGTGTGTGCGGTGTGCCCGAGCACTCCGGGCTCTGGACCCTTTTCGCTTTTGTAGATCCTCTTGGGGCTATCATGGTGGAGGAGAGCTCGAGTCAGGTGAAAGTAGTGTTTTAAACGCATCTGAGGAAGAGTAGTGCCTCCATATTCCCCATGTGAAGGAGAACTTGGCGTGCGTTTCTAGGGCCTTAGCTTGGAGTTCTTCCATCAACATGACTCCGTTCATTTCATTAACCCATTCTGCTAGGGACGGGGGTAGGGGGGATTTCCAGTGTCTGGAGATCAATTGCCGAGAAGTACTGAGACAGAATCTAAGGAGAGTGTGTTTCTGAAATTTAAAGGTCCCCGGAAGGATGGACAGCAGGGCAACTGTAGGGGAGGGAGAGAGGGGTTTATCATACATGTTTGAGTAGATCCGAAATATCTGGGTCCAAAATGGACGGATAATTTCACAGTCCCACCAAATATGGATATACGTACCGGTAGCCGAGTTGCATCTCCAGCATGAGTCAGACGCAGAGGGAAACATGATCCTGAGGGTAGACGGCACTCCGTACCATCGTGATATGACTTTGTAGTTCTTTTCCCGAACGTAACTCGAGATGGAGGATTTATGTGTGTAGTAAAAGGCTTTTTGCCAGGCTGCCTCATTGATGTCTGTCCCCAGCTCCCTCGACCAAGCTGCGGTGAATTTGGGAAGAGAAGTACCCATATGCTCTAGGATCATTTTATATAATAGGGAGAGGGTATGACGTGGGGTTTCTGGGAGTAAGCATAGTTGTTCAAATTCCGTCGGGGGCCTATGTATCTGTCTCGAGTCATAAAGTTGCCTACAATAAGTAGTCAAATGTATACGCGTGAGCCAGGTCACCCTCGGTAGGGAGGAGGACTCGTCAGCTACGAAAGAGCCCGTGCCTGCATCGACAAATTGTCGGGCGGTTGGCCACTGATCCCTCCTGTATCCATTGAACGCGTGGGCAAGCTTGCCTTCTGGGAGTGTTGGGTTGTCGAACATAGGGGTCAGTGGGCTTGGGTCAGTGGTCAGGGCGAAGGTCGCCCTCCGTCGGTACCATACCACCAGAGCGTCCCTGGTCAAGGGTGACAGACCCGCGAGAGCTTTGTGTGTTCCCTCATGGCCCCAAAGGAGGGCCCGAAGGTCTATGGGAGACAGATCTTGTTCGGTCAAGGTGGCTACTTTGTTCAGTGGCCGTGGGAACCACTCCAAGATCCTCGAACAGACCACTGCTGCGTGATACCGCTCGAAGTCTGGAAGACCTGCCCCTCCTCTAGTGATGGGAGAGCAGAGTAGCTTGTGTTTCAGTCTCGGGCGACTGTCCCTCCATACAAATCGTATTGACATTGATCGCAGCGCCCGAAAGAACGTAGAGGGGAGGGCTATCGGTAAAGCTTGGAACATGTATAGCAACTTGGGCAGAATGTCCATTTTCAGAGTATTCATACGCCCGAACCAGGACACCGGGAGATTCAGGCGATCCTCAGTGAGGCGTTTGAGTCTATGCAGGAGAGGGCCATGGTTAAGGGAGTATATTTCCGAGAGGTCAGCTGGTATCTCCGTCCCCAGATAGGTGACAGATTTAGTTCTCCATTGGAAAGAGAAATTGGATTTCAGGGCCGCCAGGACGGGTTGCGATAGTGAGAGATTCAGAGCCTCTGTCTTGGATAAGTTAAGTTTCTAATTACTCAGGGCACCAAACCTATTGATCTCAGCCAGAATAGAGGGAATGGTGATATGTGGATGAGTGACGTATAGCAAGAGATCATCTGCATAAAGGGAGAGCTTGCAATGAGATGAGGGGGTTGGTATGCCCTGTATGCTAGGGTTTGCCCTTAGTGCTTGTGCCAGGTGCTCTATAACAAGAGCGAAAAGGAGGGGGGATAGGGGACACCCCTGCCTGGTGCCATTGTTTATCGCAAACTGTTCCGAGACGACGCCATTAACCAACACCGACGCAGTTGGGTTGCTATATAGGGACATGATACGTGCCAACATCTTGGGGCCCAGGCCTATTTGGGTAAGGGTGGCTCTTAGGAAGGGCCAGCTGACCCTATCGAAGGCCTTTTCGGCATCACACGAAAGAAGACAGGTCGGGATGTGGTGGCGTTTCGCATATGCTATAAGATGGATTGTTTTGGAGGTGTTGTCACGAGCCTCCCGGCCCGGGACAAACCCCACCTGGTCGCCGTGTATAATTTTAGGGAGTAGGGGGGAGAGGCGCTCCGATAGAATTTTGGTGAATAATTTCAGGTCAATATTTAGCAAAGATATTGGCCTGTAGTTGGGGCAAAGTGACTGGTCCTTTCCAGGTTTTGGGATGACAACTATCTGGGCGTGTAAAAGGCCCGGGGATGGACACAGCGTTTCATCAATAGCATTGAAGGCCTTCACAAGCAATGGGGATAGCTGGGGTGCGAAAAATTTATAAAACCGGGGGGTGAACCCATCAGGGCCGGGACTCTTACCATTCTTCAATTTCTTAATGGCCAAGAGAAAGTCTGCTTCCGTCAGAGGCGTCTCAAGCTCCTCCACTTCCGCTGTCCGAATAGGTGGGAGGGCAGTGTCCTGTACATAAGAGGAGACAGCCTCCGGGGAGTTGGATCCTTTGGTCGGGGATTCTGTCATCTGTGATGGGAGATTATATAGGCCCGAATAGAAACGTCGGAATTCTTCCGCAATCGCCGAGTTGACCTTTAATATTTAGTGAAATTTGAGCACTGCACAGAATATAAGTTTGCACCCCTAAGCTCATCACTTTGGTCTCAGGTTATTGTGTTAAATTTACTTGGACAAACTATAGCTTAAAAGTGGACTCCATTTTTTACAACACGTTACACCCGTTTTAAGGTTGTACCATGGAGCCAAGCTCTGCCCACATGGCCATGCCATTCATTCATAGTGATCTGAATGAATGAACTACAAGTCCCGTCTTCCATGGCAACAGGTGGACTTGTAGTTCTCGTTAGAATACAAGTGTGATGATCGCTGTATTCGTAGTCCCTTACCACTTCCTCCAGCACTCCAATAGTAAGCCTGTATGGATAGAGAGCTGGAGGAAGAACCTGCAGGATCCTGGCACTGATCGCAAGTACAATGCTTTTCATCCTCCTCTGCGGAAATAAAAATGCAAGCCCAATTTTTCTTGCAAAAAATATGTGCATTTATTATTATTTTAAAAAGGTGTACTTGACTTTTAACTAACATTACATTATAATTTTTCTGCAGGTGGTTGCCTAAGCCAGCAAAATGTCATCCAAAAAAGCCCTCTGTGACCTGGATGTAATGGATTTTCAAGATTTGTATGGCAAGTGTTATGTTAAAACTAGACTGTATAGCACTGTAATATTGTGCATGAATACATATTGAACTCTTAAGCATTTGCAGATAGAAAGGAATTATTGTGTTAATTTAAAAGCGTGTACATTTACATTTTTTTTTTCTCTTTGTTTTCATCCCAGAGTGCACAGCAATATATAACGTGTAGAGCAATCAAAGTTTTCCCACATAGCTACATATACAGTACATTTATGTTTGTATTAGCGTATAGGTGGAGATGGGGGCTTCAACAGTTTTTTTGTTATGTCGTGCATGATCCAAACATGGGCTTTGTAGTTTAGCAGGATTTTTATTGTAGTAACAGAAGTAACATTACGAGTTTCAAAGGCTAACTAGTATTTAGGGTGTAACATATTGCCAAGTACCCCCCATGCTCGCCCACAGCCTCTGTCACTTTTCAAATCAGCACAGCTCTGTGACAGATTCTTAATTAATTCGCAAAGATCTGTGAATTAATAAACTACAAGTCCCATCTTCCGGCACAGCAGAAGGACTTGTAGTTATTATTGGAACGTGAGTGAGATAATTGGGTCACTCGTTCATTGACATTTCCTCCAGTTTCCTAACTGAAAGTCAGTATAGGGGTACGAGCAGAGAGTTAGAGGGAGTGTGTGCAGGAGCCTAATATTGCACTCGCAAGCCACTGATCATGTGTGCAATGCTTTTCAGGCTTCTGTCAAATAAAATAAATGCACAATTTTCCTGCAAAATATATGCATGCATGTATTTATTTTTCTTAAAGCAGAACTTCAGGATCCGCAAAAAAAATCCCCCATTAGTACACCACCCACACACTGAACAGTTTTCTTTATCGTACACCACGGAACACAGTCTGTCATTTACATAGTGGGTTGTATAGTTCACCAAAGGTGATTGGACACTGGCACATACAATGAAGACAGGCTCCCCTCTAAATAACCCCTCCCATAAGGGAAGTACCTCAGTTTTTTTTCACCAGTGTCTAAGGACACAGGAAGTATGTGCTAAGAAGCTCTGTTGAAGGATCCCTCCGGAGGTTAAGGAGCTACGCCACCAGGTCCATCCAAATTGCTTATTAATTACTTCAAATGGATGATACCTGAGCCTCGCAGAAGACAGAGGCGGTGCCTGTAATGTTTCTCTTTGGAGGACTGGGCTCTGGGATCCAGCACTTTCGCAGACTTAAAGGCGCAAAAGTATTCTGGCAGAGTCTTTTACAAGGCCCAGGGAAGAGGTCTCCTTTAAGTAGCAACCCATACCCCTAAAGGTTGCACAACACTTCCCACCGTGATGGGTGAAGATTGGTACTGTCTGGTTTTTAGCAGTCCTGCAGCGTGGATCAGGTAAGTGGGGAAAGTCTAAGTTTTAAAAACGTAAGAAACTTTCCCCTTTTTGAGTAGAATGTCTTGCCTGTAAACCACCACTAGAGGGAGTAAAGAGGCAGAAGTTCCACTTACCATGTCAGGAACGAGTGCTCAGTGTCAGTTCAGCACACGTCCTCCGCTGCAACTCTGCAAAGCACAGGTGTCTCGTCGGGGTGCCAGACTCGGTCAGGGCGCAATGCCTGTTGCCACCTCATGATGTTTCATTCCCATAGGTGCGCTTTTAACTCTCAGAGTGCACGAGGGGGCGTGGTCACACAAGTGGGCACGTCAGCTTGTGCGCCGCTCTACTGCGCAAAGCTGTAAGGTTTGAAATGCAGCCTCAGACGCCTGACAGACCTACTGAAGAGACACAGCAGCTGGGGGCACGTGAGTTCTCTGGGTGGTTGGATTACAGGCACCTACTCAGCATTCAGAATCTGATAGTTGCTTACTTTATGTTGAATTGTTAAACTAGCACAGTAGTGTATGCACTATTTTTGTACCTCTGCTTTTGGCTTAGGAACATGTCTACCCAGAGAAGGAACTCTGGGACTAAGGAAGACAAAAGGGACAAAGGGGAAACGCCGCCTAAAACAGGGGGCTCTAACCGTTCTAGCTGGGTATTATCCTCTCCTGAGGAATCTGAAGCACCCATACAGGATGAGCCATTGCCTTTGTCAGGAATGGCGGCCTCTCCTGTTGTGCCAGCTCCTGCATATGTCACTGAAGACACTTTTGGCAGCGGCTCTAGACAATTTGTAAGGGCAGATTGCTACATTAATCGGTAAAAAAGGATAAAAAGCGAAGCAGGTCAGGTCCCCTTTCGTTTCTCTAGATCCCTCTTCAGAAAGATCTGATGAGGATGATGAGCAGTCGGATGGATCAGAGGAACCTTTTTCTGCTTCACAGGTTTTAAAATTGCAAGTGCAATGTTATGCTGCAGCAGTATGTTCCACGTTCAAGTTGCCCTCTGCAGGGTTAACTGAATCACCTGTCTCCTCCCTGGGTTCATTGAAGTCCCCACAAGCTGCATGCTCCTTTCCGGTTCATCCCTTATTGGAGAATCTTATTTACGCTGACTGAATACATCCAGATAAGCATTTCTCTCCTCCTAGATTTGATGTTCTCTATCCTATGGAGGAAAAATTTACTAAAACATGGAAGCTACCGGCGGTAGATGCAGCCATTTTGTGTGTAAACAAAAACCTGACCTGTCCAGTTGACAATGCTCAGGTGTTTAAAGATTTTTCTGAGAATAAGCTAGAATCTTTACTTAAATCTTCCTTTGTGATGGTGGGCGCAGTGACCCAACCTGCTGTGGGTATGTGTCAGGTCCTAAAGGAACAAGTGAAACGGGGGCTTAGGATCTTCCTCCAGATCAGCTCAAGCTTTGGGAGAACCTGCCTAAGGCCTTGTGTTTTACGGTCGATGCCATGAGAGATTCTATCCAACAGGCATTCCGTCTCACATTCCAACTGGTGCACATGCGCGGAATCCTTTGGTTGAAGCATTGGTCAGCAGAAGCTTCATGTAAAAAGTTTTGTCTGGTTTTCCCTTTCATGGGGAACGACTTTGGGGATGATCTGGATAAATACATCCAGAAGATCTCAAATGGTAAGCCTACACTACTGCCAGAGAAGAATAAAAATAAACGCCCATGTTTAAAACGGGCCCTTTCTCTGGTCCTAGGGACCTCGGCCTCCAGGCAGTGGCGACGGCATTCTCGATCAACCACAAAACCTAAGACCCAGAACCTGATCCAGGTTCACAAGAAGCCGTGGGTACAAAAAATCCAGTAAACAGAACCCTAAAGCTTCCTCATGAAGCCGAGTGGGGGGGGGGGGGGGCGGCTTTGGCAGTTTTCGGCAGCTTTGCAGACAGAGATCCAGAACAAATGGGTGGTTTGCACGGTATCCTTAAGATACAGGATAGAATTCTGGGAAATTCCACCTTTTATCTGTTCCTAAACTCAAATGTCTTCAAAGATCCATTAAAAAGAAAACCCTTCTTCCAAGCAGTGGATCACTTGCTGTCCCAAGGGGTAATCAAAGAAGTTCCCCTAAAGGGACAAGGCTCTGGATTTTTTTTCAAATCTTTGTGGTTCCAAAACCAAACCGAGACATCGGACGCATTCTGGATCTAAAAGCTCTAAATCGGTTTCTAAACATTCGTCATTTCCGAATGAAAACAATTCGATCCGTGGTTTCCACCCTACGAGGCGGATAATTATTGGTGTCAATAGACATCAAAGATGCATGTTTGCATGTGCTTATTCAATCTCGCTCACCAAAAGTTCCTAAAGTTTGCTGTGGAATGCCGCCACTATCAGTTTGTGGCTCTAACTTTTTGGCTTGGCTACCTGTTTACAAAGGTTGTGGATCCGCTTCTAGCAAAGCTAAGGACGAGGGGCATAACAGTGACGGCCTATCTGGATGATTTACTCTTGGTAGAACAGTCAGTGGCACAATTAAATCGCAGTGTACTCAGTACAGTAAACTACCTAGAGCGTCTAGGCTGAATCCTAAACTCCAGAAGTCCTCTTTACAGCCCCAGAGAAGGGTAGAGTATTTGGGCATGGTCTTAGACACAACCCAAACCAAAGTATTCCTTCTGGAACCAAAAGTAAAATCCTTAAAGGATCTGGTCCGCATGGTCAGGGCGAAGGGAAAACCATCAATTCGCCTTTGCATGTAATTGCTGGGGAAAATGGTGGCCTCTTTCGAAGCCATTCCGTATGCCCAGTTTCATTCAAGACTACTCCAGAGCAGTATCCTGGCGGCCTGGAACAGAAAGATCCAGGCTTTGGTTTGCCCGATGCACCTATCGCCAGAGGTACGCAAAAGCCTCAGTTGGTGGTTAAGCACCAAGAATTTGCGAGCAGGGAAATCCTATCTCCCAGTCACCTGGAAGGTAGTGTCTACGGATGCCAGCCTGTTGGGCTGGTGGGCAATTCTGGAAGAAGCCTCAGCCCAGGGTACCTGGTCCAAGTCCCGAAAAGGGCCTACCCATCAACATTTTGGAGATCCGGGCAGTATATCTAGCCCTCAAAACCTGGACTCACAGGTTACACGGTAAACTGGTTCGGATTCAATCTGACAATGCTACTGTGTTGGCTTACATCAATCACCAAGGTGGCACCTGGAGTCGGAATGCTCAGAGGGAGGTAAAAAAGATTTTAGCATTGGCAGAAGCTCATATTCCTTGTATTTCTGCAATCTTCATTCCAGGAGTGGAAAATTGGCAAGTGTATTACCTGAGCCGCTAGCAGTTGTCGCCAGGGGACCCCAACATTTTTCAGGATTATATGCCAGAAATGGGGGACACCGGACGTAGACCCGTTTTCTTCCAGGTTAGACAAGTTTGTATCGAGGACAAAAGATCCTCTATCCTACGGAACAGATGCACTAGTGATTCCCTGGGATCAGTTTTCCCTGATCTATGCATTCCCTCCAGTTCCGCTCTTGCAGAGACTTGTTTGCAAGTCAAAGAAGAAGGAATACCAGTTCTCTTGGTGGCCCAGAAGGTCCTGGTACACCAAGATCATAAGGATGGCAGTGGGGAAACCTTGGCTTCTCCCACTTCGCCAAGACCTGCTATCACAAGGCCCAGTGTTCCATCCTTCCTTACAAAAGCTAAGTTTGACGGTCTGGCTGTTGAAACCTACATACTGAAGAAATGTTGGCTCTCGGATGCAGTTCTTTCTACTCTCGTTAATGCTAGGAAGCCGGCCTCTAGGCTAATTTATTATAGAATCTGGAAGGCATATGTTTCCTGGTGTGAATCTAGAGGGTGGAACCCTCAAAAATTTAACCGGTAGGATTCTGGCCTTCTGTCAATTAGGGGTAGACATAAAATTAGCCCTCAGTACTATTAAGGGTCAAATCTCGGCTCTTCTTCTTCCTCTTCCTCCTTTTTTCCTTTTTCATTTTCCTTCTTCCTCCCTGGGATTTGAATCTAGTTTTGTCGGACCTACAGAAGCAGACCTTTGAACCTATCCATCATATTCCATTGATTCACTTGAGTCAGAAGTTGGCTTTTTTGGTTGCTATCTCCTCTGCTAGGAGAGTATCTGAACTAGCAGCTCTTTCCTGTAAAGAGCCTTTATTTAGTTTGTCACAAAGACAACATTGTATTACGGCCCCACCCTAATTTTCTTCCTAAGGTGGTCTCGCTGTTCCATTTAAATCAAGATATTTTGCCTTCCTTTTTTCCTGAACCACAGTCATCGGGGGAAAACTTATTGCACTCTAGATGTAGTGGGAGCAATGAAGGTTTATCTGCAACCAACTGCTCAGATACGTAAAACGGATGTTTTGTTTATTCTGCCAGATGGTCCCAAAAATGGCCAGGCAGCATCGAAATCGACCATTTCTAAATGGATTTGACAAGTGATTGTTCAAACTTATGGTTTAAGGAATAAGATACCCCCCTTTCCTGTCAAGGCGCACTCGACCAGGGCGATAAGTGCCTCCTGGGCTGTGCATCATCGGGCTTCAATGGCTCAGATCTGTAAAACTGCTACTTGGTCTTCAGTCCATACATTTACCAAATTCTTCCAAATAGATGTAAGAGGACATGAGGATGCCGCCTTCGGGCGTAGTGTGCTGCAGGCATCGGTATAGGGCCTCTCGTCCAATGGCGGTCTGCTTGATCTCCCTCCCCTCACATTGCTCTGGGAAGTCCCACTATGTAATGACTTAGACTCTGTGTCCCGTGGTATACAATAAAGAAAATAGGATTTTTAATAACGGCTTACATGTAAAATCCTTTTCTTGGATTACACCACGGGAAGCAGGTCACGCCCCTCTTTCTGGGTTACGTATTGCTTTGCTACAAAGCTGAGGTGCTTCCCTTTATGGGAGGGGTTATATAGAGGGAAGCCTGTCTTCATTGGTTGTGCCAGTGTCCAATCACCTTTTGGTGAACTATACAACCCACTATGTAATGACTAAGACTCTGTGTCCTGTGGTATACTCCAAGAAAAGGATTTTACAGGTAAGCTGCTATTAAAAATCCTATTTTCTCTTATCGTCCATGGACGGACACAGCTCCTTAAATCTTGACAAGTGGGTTATGTTCCCTGTTTACAGGAGAGGACTAGGCAGAAACATGTTAAATAGTTAAATACATGTTACATTAACAGAGTTGAACAGCCCCGCCCAGGGGGCGGTCCCTCCAGACATAACCCTCCTCACTGCAGCTTGCAGCCTCAGTTTCGTTCTGCCTAGCAAAGGAGAAGGACGTATGGCTCCCTTTGGGCCCAGCGCCCTGAGGAGAAATTTTATTTTATTTTACTTTACTTTTTCTTGAAGAATCTTCTTTCAACTGTTGGCTGAGAGACAGGCTGGATATTATAGATCCTTGTAGTCTACTCAGTCCGACCAGCAAGCGTGGGCACACCTTTGCAAAGAGGCTTGGTCTGCCACGCCATACCTCATGACTCCTGAGGTGGCCGGTGAGCTTTGCTCCGAGGTCCACATATGACTGGGCTGTGGTGTTGCCTCAATCACAGTGGACCGGGCCGACAGCTACCTCCATTGCGGTTGTAGGTCTGTCAGGAATGCGTCAGCGAGTCCTCGCTCGGACGGGTAAGTACAGTCCCTCCTGCTTCGGTGGGTTGGTACAGCTGGGCATTCCTGGGGTTCGGGGGTCCCTTCCCCTTACTTCCCTGCTCCTTTCCCTTGCTGCATTGCTAACATTGCCGCTGTCAGGGGGGAGGGGGCCTTCCTGAGGGGACTGTGTTATCTGGCCTGTGTTTTTTCTTTTTTGTATTGGGCTTTCCTGTGAGGTAAAAAGCCCTGTGATGAGCACAGATGTTTATGATTATACTTCAGCAGACGCTGACTGATTGGTGACACCTGTAATGGTTTTGCTTTTTATGCTGTATCTGTGTCTTATCCTTAAATAAAACAGCCCTATGAGGCTTTTCCTGTTTAAACACAGGTCCCTGCAAAAGTTACCTCACGGTTCTTTTCCTCACAGGCAGCGCTGTGCAGTCTCCTCCTGAGGGAGTCCCCTGGTTACCCCTGGTCAGCGCAGCAAGTGGGTGAGAGGCCCTGAATAGGGCTCTAGGAGCTTTTGTCTATTTGTATGGAGCTATTTTTTGGGAGATTTTTCAATTACATTGAAAACTCCCATTGGCGCCCATTTTGTCGTAGCCACGCTATGGCGCAGCTTACATTGTGCTGGCCTTTTTCCTGTGGCCGCGTTCTGAACGCTCGGCAGCCATCTTGGAGTAGTCCTGACCCCTAGTGCTGTATACAACTCACAGAGTGAGCATTTTGCACCAGACAGTGGAGGAGCACCGACTCTCTCCTGAGGTTATTAGCCTAGCGGACCAGCTGGTCCAGGGCCTCATATAGGTCTGTGATGCTTCATTGAATGCTGCGCCCTTGTTATCCAGGGCGTCTGTTTCAGAATGGTTTTATGCACACGGTGGTGTAGTGCTTAACTCCATTACTTGGCAGCAAAAGAGTCATTGGTTCGAATCTGCACACTGACGCCAATCTGCACACTGACGCCAATCTGCCTGGAGCTTGCATTGTCGCTCCCTGTGTCTGTGTGGGTTTCCTCCGGGTACTCCGGTTTCCTCCAAAGACATGTGTGCATACACCTACATAATATACATACACACTATGTGTGTGTATTATTTAGGGGCAACCCTCCCAGGCCGTCAAAGGCCCAGCTGGGGGACTAATCTGTCCCTGGGTGCATAAGCCGATCACGCCGGCACCCAAATCCTGCCAATGTATATAGCCTTCCCTCCCTGTCTCTAGGTGGGAGGGGCGGCTTGCAGGTTCACAATTCAGTGAAACCTCCCTGCTCTCCGACTAGTGGGTCTGCGAGGTGGTCTCTTCGGAGTACTAGATAGGGTTTCCTCCTATCCACAGAACAAAGTTCTGTCCTTGTGTCTTCCCCTCCCGGCACGTCGGTCTGCCTTGGGCAGTGTGGGATTTGCTAAGCTGCAAGGTAATTTTACCTTTCCTGCAGGACGAGAGTTTTGGGGTTTTCTATGGGCCTCAGGCCCTAAATACCTTTGTGAACGTCGGGTAGTTCCGCATGGAATCCATTTGTTCGGTGGTAGCTGCGCTTCATCTGGGGGATGTCCTGACGTCCTTGGACATCAGGGACGCATACATGCATGTCCCGTTTTGCACATGTCACAGTGTTTTTTTCTGTGCTTCGTGATGAGAGAAGGGTCCCTGTCAGCCTGTGGCCCTCCCTTTTGATCTGGCGTCAGCACCATGGGCGCACTTATTTGAATTTTGTTGGGACAGCGAGGCTTTGCCTCATTGGCTACTTTGACGACTTTCTTCTGAGAGCAGCTTCTGTCTCCGACCTAGTGGATGGGTTATTCCCATTCAGACCCTCCGAAGATTCGGGTGGATGTTAAACGTTTAGGCCAGAAAGTGTAGCTCAGTGGCAGCAAGCCTGCCCTACATGTGTGCGACCCAGGGTTCAAATTATGGGCATGCTAGGTTCCGACTCAGCGTTGGAGTATCTAGTGTTGATCCAGACTCCTCAGTGGCAAAGGTCCTTCTTCCCCTGGAGAAATTGCAGACTCTTCAGTCTGCGGAGAAGGAATTGGCATCACGCAATCGGTCTTCTCTCCGGGCGCCTGCTGGTTCGGGGTCTGTGGGTAGCCTCCTTCAAGGTGGTACTGTATGCCCAGTTCCACACCCTGGTTTTCCAGTGGAACTACTGTCCAGGTGGTAAAAATCTCTTGTCTCTGAAATCATTAGATTCCTGTGCGCCACCTAGTCAGAGTCTCTCTGAGTTGGTGACAGAGATTCCCGACTCTTCGGTCCGGGAAGTTGTTCCTTCCTTCCAGTGGTCGGTGTTTACGACGAATGCCAGCTCACGGGTTGTGAACCTGGAGGTTCACAAAACTGGGGGGTCCAGTCGGCCCTGAGTCGCTGGACTTGCGTGGACCTATGACCACACCTCCTTGAATGTGTCTGGTCTCGGTAGCTACCCAGGGTCGGGCCTGGCTAGTGCCTGGTGGAAGACCGCCTGGGAATACCAGGTGCTGTCTACTGTTCATTGTCCTACTATTTTAGGCGATCAGGCTATGCTTCTCCTTGTGGTCGACCAATCTGGTTTCAGCCGGACAACGCCACGGCCGTGGCTTCAGTCTACCATCAGGTATGCCGGCAGGCAGACTACTGGAGTCGCCAGATGCTGGACCAGGGCGACTGGTCTTTGTGCTTGGGGTGTTTCGGCTCCCTTGCAGGAGGTGAGCCTCACATGGCATGGATCTCCTGGCAGCTTGTCTCCGCCGCAAGGGTGTCAGTTAGTGGCCAGGTCTAGTGATCTTGTACAGACGCGTCAGTCGCGCTGGTGGCCCTGTGTTGTCTGTATCGGTGATTTTTTGCCATTCCTCCATGGTAGTTGCTTCCTCGGCCGCTCCACAGAGTGGATGCTGAGGAGATCCCGATGATTCTAATCGCTCCAGATTAATCTCGGCGTCCTTGGTACGCTGATATCGGGCGCCTGGTAGCGGAGGCACCCTGGCGATTGCCAGGGCAGGAGGTTCCTGTCTCAAGGTCCCATACTTCCTCCTGTTGTACAGTCACTGACTTGCTTAACATGGTTATTGGAAGCCAGACTTTAGGTGACCAGGGTCTGTCTGACTCGGTCATCTCAACAGGGCACCGTAGTCTTCTTCCGGAGGATCTACCGTCGCACCTCTCTTGGTGCGAAGGGATGGAGTGACGTCCACGGGCGTACTTTCAATGTCCAGGGTCCTGCTGTTTTTAAAGCTTGGATTGGATCTAAAAATTGCTTAAAGCACCGTTTGGGGGCAGATTTCAGCCTTGGCTGTGTTCTTTTAGTGGCCTTTTTGCGGCCCGTTCCCGGGTGGGTCCCCTTTTTTTGTGTGCAAGGGGTTTGTCATATACTTTCCCCTCTTGGCCCATCTCTTCCCCCATGAGTTTTGACTCTGGTGCTCTCGGTTCTTCAGGAACCTTCCTTTTGGAAACATCAGAGAGATTTTCTCTTGACACTATCTCAGAAGGTGGCCCCTTTAGTGGCCTTTACCTCTGTTAGAGGGGTTTCTGAGTTGGCGGTCTTGTCTTGCAAGCCGCCATGCTTGATCCCCCATAAGGATTAGGTGATGGTGCGCCCGCGACCTTCCCTTCTTCCGAAGGAGGTTTCGGCCTTTCATACTTTAGGCGTGGTACGCGCTTTGCGGGTATACCAGCCTACTACGGCTCCATTTCGGAGCTTCTGACTCTCTTTTGTGTCGGTGTCTGGTCCACAAAAGGGCCTGGCGGTCTCGTCGACCACCATTTCTCGGTGGATCGGGCAGGCCGTCATACAGGCCTATGCTCCTAAGGGCGGGCCCCCCTTTCCGGTCACGGCACTTTCGACCAGGGCAATTGGTGCTTCCTGGGTTTTTTTTTTTTTTCCCGACATCATGCGTCGGTCTCACAGGTGTGCGAGGCGGCGATTTGCTCGTCCGTTCACGCTTTTTCCAGAATTTACATGGTTGCTGTGAGTGCATCTTATGATGTTTTTTTCAGCCGCTAGTTTTTGCCGGCGGCTGTTTAAAGTTGCACCTCCTCCGTTGAGGAGCTCTGCTTGTTTTGGGGTGAAGTTAAAATTGTTTTTACTGATATATTTCCCACCCCTCGTTTTTTGACACTGCTTGGGGACGTCCCACTTGTCAAGATTTAAGGAGCTGTGTCCGTCCATGGACGATAAGAGAAAATAGGATTTTTTGTACTCACCGTAAAATCCTTTTCTCTGAAGTCCATGGACGGACACAGCTCCCACCCCTCCTTTTTAGGTTTGTACTGCTTGTTACGAACTGAGGCTGCAAGCTGCAGTGAGGAGGGTTATGTCTGGAGGGACCGCCCCCTGGGCGGGGCTGTTCAACTCTGTTAATGTAACATGTATTTAACTATTTAACATGTTTCTGCCTAGTCCTCTCCTGTAAACAGGGAACATAACCCACTTGTCAAGATTTAAGGAGCTGTGTCCGTCCATGGACTTCAGAGAAAAGGATTTTACGGTGAGTACAAAAAATCCTATTATTACATTTGTGAAATTCCTTACCGCTTAAGAGAAAATTGTAATTGAATTTTCAGGAAGTCGACTTTCTAATTCAAAAAATGGCTAAACTTTTCTGCCAAGGAGGAGGTGTTAGTGCTGGGATTATCTCTCTATCTATCTTCTGCACCACAGAAAGAGCTGGGCCATACTGTTTTATTTCAGCATGTGACACATGTTATTGTTGGCATGAGAAAAAAACAAATAAAGTGCAGCGCCAACTTGCTAATAACACAATAACTGTGTAACCCTCTACTGTATGGAAATTTCAATATCGCCACAATACTGTCCCCTGTGATATGTAACGTCACATATAATACACATCACACTGAAAATTAGACTATTAAAATTACTGAAAACGTTGCATGGATGGTTGAAACCCCTCCTGCACATTTTGGCTGTTGATGGTGTCCACTGCCCAAGTGTGCAGTCTCATCAGTGCCATGTGTGCAGAGCAGGGGATCGTAGGAGACACAAGCCAGGTAACAGAGCGGAGGCCTGTGACAGATCTTGTATATGAACACTGCTCACCGTAATGTTTTGCCTCCTAGACCAGTGTGCTGTCGATCACAATACCATTCTGGGTTACGGCAAACAATGTACACATACATCATCTGTCACAGATCCCCGCTCTGCATTGTCAGATGACAAGCGGGGAGAGGGGGGGTTGGCGGTGCTGGCAGGAGCAGAGGAGGAAGGAAGGAAGGAGGACACCACCTCCATGGGCGGTACAGACCGGGCAATGCGAGACCCCTCCGGCTACTACAGCTTTCGGGGACCGAAAATGCAAGTCCCTGCGGAAAACTACAAGGGGCGTGTCAGACCGCTGGCTTGAGGTACAGGAGGAATAGCAAGCCAGCGGTCTTGCAAACAGGAAATCAGCAGGCTATTGTAGGGAAACTAAAGAGCTCAGAAGAAGGCGAATGGCATATTCTGTGAAAATAGATCAGCGACATGTGAAAACATTTTTTCCCGCAGTTCTGCTTGAAGAGTACGTAGCTTTTAAGCTGAATTCTCACTAACCGTCTTAATACTTTGCTGTTTTTTGTTACTAGCTCTGTATACCAGCCTATTTGGTCAATTATTTTGGCATCAATCGGGGTGGATTTTTTTTTTTTTAAATCGCTAGTAAAAAGGCTTTATTTAAATTACCTCCAATTTAAACCATCATTTTTAAAGAGCAACTGTCATCTCTGTCCCACAGGGGCTCCTCCTCTGACCCGCTGTTGATTCACTGACCGTCCCATTCACTTTAATGGGACGGCTGGTGATCTGGCAGTGACGAAACAAGCTGAGGGACTTGGCGGGAGCAGGTGAGTGAATGCCCGCTAACAGGCGCTGCCATGATGCATATGAAATGACAGGTGCTCTTTAAATGTATGGACTTATTCTTGATGTTAGAATCTTTAATATTTGCAAACAAAATTAAGGTTTCCTATTTAGAATAATAAGCTGTCAGGTTAGTAAAACGGTGATATCGGAACCAATTCAATCATACAGTTTGTAGTGTACATAGATTTGCAAAACAAAGGGGTATTCTGGAACTTTGTTTTATCTCATGGTTACTGTGAAATTGTGTGAATGCAGTGTATGTTATCTCAGCTTGCAGATCTTGGATTCATTGAATGAGTTTATCAAAAGTTTAAATATTGCAGAATATACAGCCTCATGCTACATAACTAAGCTCCATTTCATGCTGAATGAACTAAATTATTAATGTATATTAAATGGAAAACTAAGATATATATATATATATATATATATATATATATATATATATATATATATATATATATATATATATATATATATATATATATATATATATATATATATAAAATGATATAAAAATATCATTGATTTATATCCACCCTGGCATCAATGCAGGATTTTTTAAGAAGCTTTTGTGGATTGGGTTATTTCTTTGCTTGGCCTTGTATGAGGATTGCAAATAAAATGTATTTTTTTTTAATTTTTTTGCAGGGTCTCCTGCTAAAAGTGAGACCAGTTCAGTTGACCTATATGATGGACTGGACATGTCAGTGACTGTACCAGGTAATGTATTTATTACTTTTTGTTGGACAAACAAGGAATGAATCGGCCTTTCTGTAGATCCTTTGGAATAAAGCAGAGTTATTTACAGCATAATGCCGTTATGACCTGCCAAGCAACACCTTGCTGTCATACTTGTTTTCTTGAAAAAGAACAGAACGTAAAGACTTAACACTAGAAATTCTGTATGAACCCTCTACACACTGCTATATACCCTTTCTAGATAACCTTGCAATGAAAAACAGGGATTTTTAGTTCCCACATATTGCCATATATGTTTTAAGTAGGCCAACTGCTTCAAAATAATCCCTCATGGGCAGTCCTACTATGCAAATGCTATGGTGGACATCATGCCAACATGGGGAAAACGGACACACAAAATGGGGTAGAGCTACTAGGTTGAGGTATGGTCAATGATCTGCAATGCAACAGAAAAAGGTTATACCTGTGCTCAAATCCCAATAAGTTGTACATGCGTATAATTTATCAGGCACTAAAGGGGTGTAGCCACATGTTCACACTAGAAATTTTGGATGAATCCTCTGCACGCTGCTATATACCCTTTTTTTTTTTTTTTTTTTTTTTTAATAGCAAACTTTACAATGAAAAACATGGATTTTTTTTTTTTTTTTTTTTTAACAATCAGGAGTGCTTTATTGAAGGTAAACAAACATACACAATAAAATACCAGCAATACAGATGTTTCCCCAAGTAAATACAATGCGTTACAGAGTATGTAAGACACAAGTTACACAAACTATGCTCGTACATCATTATAACCAGGATAGGAACAGAAAAACATGGATTTTTAGTTCATACTTTGTTTGATCCATGTTGGCATGGTGTCCACAGTAGCATTTGCAGAGCAGTAGGACTGACCATAAGAGGGATTACTTTGATGTAGTTGTCCAGCCAACTAAAAATGCCTGTTTTTCATTGCAAAGTTTGCTTTAGTGATCACATGAGGTCACACTCCTTTAGCATCTGATGGATTACATCAGGGCGTGACAAATTTGCTTAGAATCTAGGAGCCAGTTTTTTAAATCCGCTAACCAGTGCGCAGGACTGCATGTCCAGGGCATCGTGCTATAAGAATGTCTCACACCTAATGCCAAGCAAAAAAAGACAGAAAATGAAAATAAAGCAAAGTCTTAAAAAAAAAAAAAAAAAAAAGTTATTTTTCTCCTTTACTGATGTGCAGCACTGAGGTGGCGATGACAGGCGGAACTCCCCGCCCACAGTAGGGTTAAGGAATGGGCAACCAATCAAGCCCACAACCCAAACCCCAGCTGTCAAACTGGGAAGATGATGTCGGTGGTGGGCAGGAAGCTAAAGCTAAAGTCTACAGCCTTTACTTTGATTGTGATTGAGCATGTGAATTTGCCATTTTTTTTGTTATAAAATCGGCACGCTCAATTAAAAAAAAATAAAAAATTTCAGCACTGCTCAAAAGGTTGCCTACCCCTGTTCTAGAGCATTAAAAGTCGTGCCAATAATACCATGTTTTCCAGATCAGCTCCTCTTTCCATTGTATGGATGTAGTCAAACGTTCTATTTGATTACACTTACCACAGTAATCCATTGACCCACTGTCTGAGGGGGGGGTCTTCACTTCCACTTTTGTGAGATAAATATTTTTGCAGCGTTTTAACAAGTGGATTAGGAAGTATCTCTTATATCATCTATGCCTGGAGAGTGGAGTAAGCATATCTCAGGCTTGTCTTCATACTTTGGCTGTCTTGGTTGGTGTGGAATGAAGTCACCCCCTTGGAAGTGCTGTATTGCAGTCATTCTAGCACACATCACACTGAATGTGCAGCTCAGTGTATATTCTACATGTGATTAACAGGCAGGTAAGTATATAATATGTTGAAAAATAAGTATTGGGCTACTTTCACACTGAGGCGTATTTTTCAGGCGTGTTTTGCGCTGAAAAGCACCTGTAAACTGCCTCTTCTGCAGCCTCAGTGTGAAAGCCCGAGTGCTTTCACACTGGGGCGGTACAGTTGCAGGACTGGGGTAAAAAAGTCCTGCGACCAGCATCTTTGGAGCAGTGTTTTTATACCGCCCCTGCCATTAAAATCAGTGGGCATCGCTGCCAAAGGGCTTTTCGGCCGCTGTGTGAAAGCAGCCTAAGTTAAACAAAGACTGCTGTGTTAATACTACTGATAGACTGTATCATGTGCCATTTTGATATGGGCCATAATTGCCCATATCGGCACCGCCTCCTTCGGCACAAGCAGGGACTAGTGTGACTGTGATCTCTCGGCGGCATGGAGAGTGTGTGACAGCAGCAGGGACATGGTCGTCTGGTGTCTGTTCTGTGTACCTGCTGGATCGGATCAACGGCTGCCGACCGAGTGCCCGACTTCTCCTCCTTCCACCCATGGCCCGACTCACTGAGAGACCATACACCAGAGGGTGTAAAAGGTAAAGAAATAAGTCACACAGATGGACACCGATGAAGGTGACAAGTGAAGTTACTGAGGGGAAGGTTATACAGGGGAACATGGGTGGCAAGTGACATGGCTGCAGGTGGCAGGCTGTGGGTGACATGGCGGCAGGTGACATGGCGGCAGGTGGCAAGTGACATGGTGGCAGGGGCAGGCTGTGGGTGGCAAGTGACATGGCTGCAAGTGACAGGCTGTAGGTGGCAAGTGACATGGCTGCAAGTGACAGGCTGTAGGTGGCAGGCTGTAGGTGGCAAGTGATATGGCTGCAGGTGGCAAGTGACATGGTGGCAGGCTGCAGGTGACAAGTGGCAGGCCTGGAGTGTGTGTGGGGGGGGGGGGACTGAGGACTGTAATGTGGGGGGGCCTGAAGAAGTTAAATTGGGGTGACCAAGAACTGTCACGTGAGGGGGGCCGAGGATATTAAAGTGGAGGTTGGGAATGTATTGTGGGGGGTAGGCTGCCACTGATTCTGCATTATGGTGGGTTTAACTATTTAATTTATTACTACAATGTAATAGAAATAATGCGCTGACAAATTGCCCGCGAAAAATCGCTTACCCCTCGCATGCCATCCCCAACCGGGCCTTGGCAAAATTTCTTCCACGCAGCCGGTCCCCGGTGCCAAAAAGGTTGGGGACCACTGATCTAGATAAAGGAAGGCCCGTAGACAAGGTGTATCTGGTTTTGCAAAAGCATTTGATACAGTTCCCCATAAACGTTTACTGTACAAAGAAAAGTCTGTTGGCATGGACTATAGGGCAAGGATGGACTGGCCATTGGGACTACAGGGAGTTTCCCAGTGGGCCGGTGGCTCAGTGGGCCGGCTTCAGTGACAGCGGACCGCCGCCCCCCTCCGCTCCTCTGTCTCTCCCTTCCCGCAGAGCTCACCTCCTCTCCCTTCCCGCAGAGCTCACCTCCTCTCCCTTCCCGCAGAGCTCACCTCCTCTCCCTTCCCGCAGAGCTCACCTCCTCTCCCTTCCCGCAGAGCTCACCTCCTCTCCCTTCCCGCAGAGCTCACCTCCTCTCCCTTCCCGCAGAGCTCACCTCCTCTCCCTTCCCGCAGAGCTCACCTCCTCTCCCTTCCCGCAGAGCTCACCTCCTCTCCCTTCCCGCAGAGCTCACCTCCTCTCCCTTCCCGCAGAGCTCACCTCCTCTCCCTTCCCGCAGAGCTCACCTCCTCTCCCTTCCCGCAGAGCTCACCTCCTCTCCCTTCCCGCAGAGCTCACCTCCTCTCCCTTCCCGCAGAGCTCACCTCCTCTCCCTTCCCGCAGAGCTCACCTCCTCTCCCTTCCCGCAGAGCTCACCTCCTCTCCCTTCCCGCAGAGCTCACCTCCTCTCCCTTCCCGCAGAGCTCACCTCCTCTCCCTTCCCGCAGAGCTCACCTCCTCTCCCTTCCCGCAGAGCTCACCTCCTCTCCCTTCCCGCAGAGCTCACCTCCTCTCCCTTCCCGCAGAGCTCACCTCCTCTCCCTTCCCGCAGAGCTCACCTCCTCTCCCTTCCCGCAGAGCTCACCTCCTCTCCCTTCCCGCAGAGCTCACCTCCTCTCCCTTCCCGCAGAGCTCACCTCCTCTCCCTTCCCGCAGAGCTCACCTCCTCTCCCTTCCTGCAGAGCTCACCTCCTCTCCCTTCCTGCAGCGCTCACCTCCTCGCCCTCCCTGCAGCGCTCACCTGGGGGAAACAAAGAAGCAGGGGGAGGACCAGAGGAGCAGGGGGGATGACAGAGGAGCATGGGGGAGGGGACAGACAGCTGACTCAACAGCTATGGCCTGGGAGTTTCTCACTTCTGCCCAATCTTGTCCCATAAGGGGGGGGGCACCGAACTGATTCTTTGCCCTGGGTGAAATAATGTTTAGCTTCCCCTCTGGTACTGCCTATAAGAGTACCAGTACCAGCCGCTTTACTCTAATAAAGTAGAACGGCTAGTGAAGCGGGAGAGGGGGTGCGGGTGGCCGGGGGGGTGCGGGAGTTGTCTAAGTGGGCCAGTCTGGATGAAGTCCAGGGCCACATGTTTGTCCCAGTCCAGCCCTGCTATAGGGTGAGTACATGGATTGAAAAGTGGCTACAGGGGCGATTTCAGAGGGTAGTGATAAATACTTACTTCAGGGTGGAAAGTGGGGTCCCCCAGGGTTCTGTCCTAGGACCAATAGTAAGGTTAACAGAACAATAGATTCTCCGCAGGGTATGGAAACCTTGCAAGGAGATTTGAACAAATTAATGGGGTGTGCAACTACATGGCAAATGAGGTTTAATGTAGAAAGGTCAGTATTGGCTGCGGCCCTGGTGTCAGACACTTACTAAATGGGCAAAATTGTTGCATAGGAAGCTGGAGAAGCAACAGGCTTCCCCGGTCTGCGTAGAACTGACCGACCAGTTGGTGCATGGCCTTAAATATGTCTGCGATGCAGCCCTGGACACGGCTCCCTTGATTTTCAGAGCCTCAGTATCTGCTGTGGTACTGCGTTTCCTGATTTGGCTAAAATGCTGGTCCGCGGACCAGACTTCCAAAAAGACTTTGGCGGATTTGCCCTTCCAGGGTGAGAGGCTTTATGGAACCTCGCTGGACGACATTATTAAGAATGTCACTGGACGGACACAGCCTTTATCTTGACTTAGTGGGTATTGGCCTTCCTTTAGGAGTTGACTAGGCAGAAACTTATATAAAAGGTTAACTTCTACACACCCTATAGCCCCGCCCAGGGGGCGGGCCCTCTGGGTATAACCCCTCTCTCTGCATCTCGCAGATCATTTTTTTTCTGCTTAGTTTCAGGAGAAGACATGGCTCCATTCAGGCCCATGGCTTGAAGGCTGTTAGTTCAAGATTCTGGATTTTTATTTTTTATTTTTTTCCTGCGATCTTCAATCAACTGTCGACTGGGCGACAGGCTGGATCCTAGATCCTTGTATTCTTCCCAGTTTCGGCCATCGAGCGTGTGCCAAACGTAGCTGCGCGCTGGGTCATCCACGACATGCCCGTCGCTCTACGGGTGGCCGGTGAGCTATGCGCTTCAGGGCTTGCATAAAGACCGGTCTACAGGGCCGAGACGCAGTAGCCTAGCCGACAGTCATCTCCGTTACCATGCGGAAGATGCACTGTCCAGTATGCTCCAGCATAAAACCACAGGAGGGTAAGTACTACTACCTTGCTTCGGCAAGAAAACAGAGCTGGGCATCCCTGGAGAGGTGAGTAAAGGGCTCTATATTTCCCTTCTTCCCTCCTCCCTAGACTGCTGAGGTGGGGGTTGCCCTGGGGAGCTCCACCTGAGAACCAATATAAAGTATAAGTGCATAGATATTGCTTATTTGTAGCCATGTTGTCAACTGCTGCTTCCCTCTTTCAATGTAGAGAGCTGCATAAGAAATTCTGCTGCTGTGTGTCTGGCGACCATTTTTTCTGTGACCATGCTGGATTGTTTGTGTACCTGGTGGCCATTTTCTTGTAGCCACTGTTGGCCTCTACTCAGAGCTCGACGGCCATACTTCTAGGGTCTATATGCACTACGGCGGCCATTTTCTTGTAGCCGCCCAGCGCAGGAGGTTTTGCTCACACGGCGCCCAAGGGGGTATAGTTTCCTGCTCGGCGGCCATTTTTTTTGTAGCCCATCCGTTGAATCCTGAGGAGACGACGTGGCTTTCCTTGGACGTTGTCCGAGCTCCGAGAATATACTTGTCTGTTACTGCTCCGTTCCGGAGTTCAGACTCGCTGTTTGTTTCGGTGGCTGGTCCCAAGAAGGGCCCAGCGGTCTCATCGGCCACCATTTCGAGGTGGACCCGACAGATCCTGATCAGGCTTACGCCAGACATGGATCTCCTGGCTTCTCGACTTAATCGGAAGGTATTGAGGTTCGTGGCCAGGTCCAAAGATCCCTGGGCGGATGCGACAGACACATTGGTGGCTCCGTGTGGACCGTATCGGCTAATTTATGCCTTCCATCCCACTGAAACTTCTTCCTCGTCTGCTCCGCAGAGTGGAGACCTCGGTACTATTAGAAACCTGAAGCTCTCGGTACTTCAGAAACCCCGCCCTTCCCTTCTCCTCTTTCTTCTTTTATTTTATTTTTTCCCTCCCCCATTCCAATTTCTATCACACCCTTTCCCTCACCTTTCCACCCTCCCTCTTTTTCCCCCTTCCCCCATTCCCCACTTTCTTCCCCTTTCTCTTCTTCCTATCTCTGTCGTTTTTTCCCTTGTCCTTATCCTGATTCCCCTTTTTCTCTTGTCTTGCACAACCGTCCTTAAATACATCAATTATTAGGATTAACCAATCAACCTCTTCCATCAGAGTCCGTCCTTATTATCCCCCACGTGCGCCCTAGGGGGTTACTGCCCGAGCCGACCCACGATCACTCTGGCAAATTAAGGTGAGTATTCCTTTGACTCTCCTACAAGACGAAACACTGAGCTTATGAAATCTCTTTATTAAATTATTGTATACAATTGCTTGTTATTATCTTTCCATTTTATTTTTTCTTACCTGTATACCCTGTAGACATTCTCCTGAAGAAGCAGTTTTATACTGCGAAACCGGTCGAGACCACGACTCCACCGATTAGACAAAACGGTCCTGTGATCGATCTGATTTGTGGGGTTTGTCCCAATTGTCTTGTATTTTTTGTATATTTTGTATTATTATAATCTGTCAAATAAGTATTTATATATTTTTTACATTGTTGCATACTAATGCCTTTAAAATCCCAAACAATTTCCCCCCCCTCTTCTCTTGATCTATGGTCAATCAACCAGGCCCCAAGCAGCCTTTTGTTTGAGTTCACTGATCAAGATATACCTATTACAAACAACAGGGATGTTGGCACATTTTACAGATTTTGCTATTTAATTCTAATGAGGCAATACTCGCAATTTTCACTTCAGAAACCTCCTTTTGAGACCATCAGAAAGATTACTATTTTGACACTCTCTCAGAAAGTTGCCTTTCTGGTGGCCATTACATCAGTCAGGAGGGTTTCTGAGTTGGCGGCCTTGTCTTGCAAGTCCCCCTACTTGATCCTCTTAAAGGATAAAGCGGTGCTACGCCCGCAGCCTTCTTTTCTTCCGAAGGTGGTTTCGGCTTTTGATCTAAATGAGGACATTGTACTTCCATCGCATATCAAAGAGGTTGCGTTACATTCCTTGGACGTGGTATGTGCTCTGTGGGTGTATCTGTCTGCTACGGCTCTGTTTCGGAGGTCAGACTCGCTGTTTGTGTCGGTGACTGGTCCAAAAAAAGGCCTGGTGGTCTCGTCGGCCACCATTTCTCGGTGGATCAGACAGATTGTGATTCAGGCTTATGCTCTAAAAGGGCGGGCGCCTCCCTTTCCTGTCACCAGCCTTCGACCAGTGCAATTGGTGCCTCCAGGGCTTTCCGACATCAGGCATCTGTCTCACAGGTGTGTAAGGCGGCGACCTGGTTGTGCGTTCACACTTTCACTAAGTTTTAAAATGTTGACGTGCATGCATCTGCGGATGCGTGTTTCGGCCGCAAGGTTTTGCAGGCGGCTGTTTAAGGTGCATCTCCTCCGTTGAATAGCCCTGTTTTGTGGTAAAGTTTGATTGCTGTTTCCACCCCTCAGTTTTTTTTACACTGCTTGGGGACGTCCCTAATGTCAAGATTTAAGGAAGCTGTGTCCGTCCAAGGACGAAAGAGAAAATAGGATTTTTGTACTCACCGTAAAATCCTTTTCACTGAAGTCCATGGACGGACACAGCACCCACCCCTCCTTTTTTAGGTTTGGACTGCTTTTCGACAAACTGAGCTGCTGAGTGCAGGGTGAGGGCTTATGACCAGAGGGACCACCCCCTGGGCGGGGCTGTTTAGCTTTGCTATAGTTACATGTTTTTAAATATCTAACATGTCTGCCTAGTCCTCTCCTAATAGATGGAACATAACCCTAATGTCTAGATTTAAGGAAGCTGTGTCCGTCCACGGACTTCAGAGAAAAGGATTTTACGGTGAGTACAAAAATCCTATTTTCTCAGGCAGGTATGACACTGTATCTGGATAGCTGGTCCATGATATTCGGTCTCGGATTCATATACAAGCGATATTGCACTGTAAAGGTGATCAAACGTAAACTTCTCTTGTTAAATTGCATTGTTTTATTTTTGTGGATTCTGGTACCATCAATAAGAAAGCTGTTGTCCTGCTTGATCCCCCTACAATTATTATAAATTAACAGAACTACATTTTATGTGTTTTATATCAGATTTTTTTTTCTTGCAGATGAAACCACTAAACCATCCAGTCCATCAAGAGACTGCTTGGACCTGTATGAGGAAATAATTGCTGAAGAAGGAACTGCTAAGGAAGCATCATTTAATAATGTATGTAGTAAATATAAAAGCAACCATGTATGAGTGTAAAGTAATTGTGAAGTTGTACAGTTGGTGCCAGTGCTTGCAGTCTTCTGATCACTGTTGTAAACTGCTGCTGGAACTCCACTGACATGCTTTGGAATTAACAGTTTGAAAGTGTGTGCCAATTGCCTGGCAAATCATCTGCTATGGGCAATGGATTGGGGTGTTCCCAGCTGTTCTATACCTGCAAGCTTTTTATCAGGGAAACGGTGACACATGGAGATGGATCCCTAAAGGTAGAAGCTGGATTCCTTTGGTGCCTGCTATACAGCTTTTACCAGTACTTTGATTTATGCTCTGCACAGAACTGTATTAAGGGGTATGGATAATTTTAAAAGGGAAGTTCACCTTTTAGGAGTATGTTGCATCGATATTTAAGGTGTAACATGCCCCTATGCATCTGCTGCCAGTGCCTCCTGCTCTATGACAGTGGGCAGGGGATCTTCTCCCTGCACCTGCTTTCATTTTTTGAAAACGGCGCAGCTGTGCGGGTTCTGCCCACACAGCCATGTAATTCATTCACAGAAATCTGTGAATGAAAAATATACCATCTGACACCATGGAGCTTGACATTTGCACCCATGATCTGCTGATCGTGGGTGCAATGCTCTGCAGACTGAACAATAAAAAATGTATAGGCATCCTTACCAGAATGATGAATAAGGTTATTGCACAAAATATACATAAACAAATAATCCTGATAATAATTGTGATAAATTAGAAGGTGATGTAAGTGACCAAAAATTAGCTACAATAAACGTTGGCTAAAATAAACAGTGCAGGTAAAGTCCCATAGGTGCAAACGCAGTAAATACTGCTAAAGAAAAAAGATGTCCACTAATCCCAAGGAGGAATAGAAAACTCCACCAAAGACAGCGGTCTGGTCTCCCAGAGCACTCGCCTCAATAAAGGATAAAGTCGGCAAACACACTGGCTTCCTCGATATCTCCTGGTTCACAAAACAGATGCTGAACCCGATCCCTTGTCTAAGTACCTGTATGCTCCCCAGATGAAGACACATGACTGTGTCGTAACGCGTAGGGATTGGCCGTGGGAAGACGTACACCAGGAGTGACGTGAGACGGCGCAGAGGACGCCACTGTTCATGAGTATATGCACTTGTTTTTATTCATTCATGTAACGCAATTTTAACTTTAATAAATATCCCTGATGTTTATACTACAATATCGGAGGCCCTCTTTTGTCCCTTTTGTTTCCTGGCACGGAGAGCATACAGGTACTTAGACAAGTGATCGGGTTCAGCATCTGTTTTGTGAACCAGGAGATATCGAGGAAGCCAGTGTGTGGTGGACATAGTTTATTGCTGACTTTATCCTTTATTGAGGTGAGTGCTCTGGGAGACCAGACCGGTGTCTTTGGTGGAGTTTTCCATTCCTCCTTGGGATTGGTGGACATCTTTTTTTCTTTAGCAGTATTTACTGCGTTTGCACCTATGGACTTTACCGGCACTGTTTATTTTAGCTAACGTTTAAGTTTTCGCAAATTTTTGGTCACTTACATCACCTTCTAATTTTTCACCTTTATTATCACGATTATTTGTTTATGTATATTTTGCGCAATAATCTTATTAATCATTTATTTACTATTGTTGTGTATACACTGCGTAGTTGTTGCTGCAATTATTTATACTTTTGTTTTTGAAAGACTTAATTCACTTAGTAGCGCAGAAGCTTTGTTTACACTGTTATCCTTACCAGAATAATTTAACTATAAACGGCACATCTATGCATATATGTCATGATAGTAGTGGTCCTGGGCATTGTGATGCTTTACAGCTTTAGACATTCCCTCATATAAAGCAATTAAAGATTAAAAAAAAAACTCTGCTTCTCAAAAATATGCAGTGGTATATAATGGAACTTTTCCATTTACAAATAAGTTGATCAAGAAAAGGTAGCTTTATGTTCAGTTTTGTACATCGCAATTTAAATGTCTCCCCTTTTTAACTTGTGTTTTTTTTTTTCCAATAGCTAAATACTGAATATGAAAAGTGCCAGAAACAAATGAAACAGCTAGTAAGCAAGTTGAAGGAAATGCAGTGTTTGGTAAAGTACAAATTTAAGACGCTAAAAAAAATGAACTTTTGTATATTTATTTGGTTAAAGGGGTTGTAAAGGAAAAACATTTTTTTTCCCCCCCTAAATAGCTTCCTTTACCTTAGTGCAGTCCTCCTTCACTTACCTCATCCTTCAATTTTGCTTTTAAATGTCCTTATTTCTTCTGAGAAATCCTCACTTCCTGTTCTTCTGTCTGTACCTACACCCCGTAATGTGAGGCTTTCTCCCTGGTGTGGAGAAAGCCTCTTGAGGGGGTGAGCAGGCAAGTCGGGGCACTCTCTACTTTGCAGATAAAGGAGCTGTGTGTTAGTGGGCGTCCTGACACTCCTGCTCGCCCCCTCAAGAGGCTTTCTCCACACCAGGAAGAAAGTCTTGCATTACGGTGGTGAGTTACAGACAGAATAACAGGAAGTGAGCATTTGTCAGAAGAAATAAGGACATTTAAAAGCAAAATGGAAGGATGAGGTAGGTGAAGGAGGACTGCACTAAGATAAAGGAAGCTATTTAGGGGAAACTATTTTTTTCTTTACAACCCCTTTAAGATGTATGTTTTAAGAACTTTTTAGTGTGGTGGATGTTACTCCAGTTTTCAGCTATACAAGACCTTAATTTCCTGGCCTTTTAAAAAGTTGTTGTACGTTTTTGAGACTAAAACTGACATATTACATAGCACACACAAACAGTAATACAGAAGTAGAGTTCTATACTGATGCAAATGTTGCAGTAAGTAATCCAAGTTTCTCAAAATTGTGTAAACCGTTGGTGCTAGTGGTGACCAAATCTAGCCAGTAAGAATTTGCAGGTATATAACCTGGATACAGACATTGTACAAAAAATATGTTTATAGTTATTTATTAACGATTTGTGTATGCAAGTTAAAATGGCACACAACTGTGGGCTTGATGCATTTCCAATGCAAGGGCAAGACAAATGGCTTTGTTTTTATTGGTTCCAGTTCACACCAGCACTGTGTTTTTATGTGCAATGGGAACAATGTAGGACATTATGCATTTTATTACAGTGCCTTAAAATGCATCACGATGCATTTCAACTAGCTATAGTGTATGATAGCCAAAAAATTACTTTGTAAGCCTGTGGGAAAATACTATATAGCATACATTAAAGTAGAACTATATCCAAAATAAAAGGGGGGGAAAAAAAAGTTTTGCCTAGAGTAATGCCCCTTTCACACTGGGGCGGGAGCACCAATGGCTGTAATGCCATATTGGCGCTTTACCGCTAATTTCACGCCACTAGCAGGGCGGTTTTACCCCCGCTAGTGGCCGAAAAAGGGTTAAAAACCACTGCAAAGCGCCTCTGAAGATAGCCGCGGTGTCCCATTGCTTTCAATGGACAGGAGCGGTATACACACAGCTCCTTCACCGCTCCAAAGATGCGGCTAGCAGGACTTTTTTTCACGTCCTGCTAGCGCCCTGCTTTCACACTGGAGAAACAGCAGCCGCTGTTTGTCAGTTTGCAGGCGCTGCTTGTCAGTTTGCAGGCGCTATTTTTAGCACAAATGGCGCCTGCAAACTTCCGCAGTGTGAAAGGGGTTCAAGGGAGGGCTATAAGGTTTTATTTTTGATCTCTTTATCTCGGTGGGAATATCTACCTTCACGTCCTGTCCCATAAACAAAACAGGAAGTGAGAGGAAATACCTGTGAACTGAGGGAATCTCTTGGGGACCTCCAGGTCACCCGATCCAGTGTCTGCATTGGAAGACTTTTCCTCTATTACTTTTCTGGGGACAACACAAAATGTGGGGATTTTCTTTTACTTTCACTTGCAATGATATTGGTAAACAGGACAAATATAGAGGGTGAATCTCCCTAAAGCGGACATAGACAGCAATAAAACATGACAGGTGTTCTAATCCTTCTCCACTCTATCCAAAAAAAAAAAGAAAGAAGCCCAGTCAGGGAGAAACTCAGAGGGCCGTGACCAAGATACGGGAACTGTAGCCTTTATTTGCTTACCAGTGGATGTGGTTGATCTGTGGTGTGGGACCCCCAATTTTGCTGGGGGGTGGGGACTCCCCCAGTCAGAATACACAGATCAGTGCTATTTGTGCTGGTTTTCAGCATGACTGTTCAACAGAAGTCAGTCATCGGACCCGTATTGAAAGTCGGACGATGTCTGCTAACCAGATGCCTTTCAGTATGTGTATACCCAGATTGTCTGACTTTGTAGTGTCACCTCTCCCCCCCCCCTAAGCTAGCAACCTTGAAAATAAAATATATTGTCTGAATAAGGTAAATTGTGGGGGTGTTCTTCCTTCTTCTTCTTTTTTTTTTTTTTTTTTTTTTTACTTGGTTAATAAAGGTGTTCTATTTTTGTTGTAGAACAACAACTTACAAAATGAAAACCAGTGCTTAAAGAAGAATATTTCTGCTCTTATAAAAACAGCAAGAGTTGAGCTCACACGTAAAGAAGACGAGATCAACAGACTTAATCAACAGTAAATGTGGTCCTTTTATCTCTATGCATACTTCTGTGAATTAGGATCATTATATATATATATATATATATATATATATATATATATATATATATATATATATATATATATATATATATATATATATATATATATATATATATATATATATATAAACATTTTTTTTTCTTCTTTGAAGTTTAGCTGCAAAGATATGCCTTTTCTATATTGAGTATTTCTACAAAAACAGTACATTTTATATTTAATCAGATAGCTGATGGAAATACAATGGATGGCAAACGATATTTACTTCAAAAAGTGTTTTAAAATGAAAAAGTTTTCATGATTGATTGTAATTGTTTTTAATGACGGGCACCAATGGTAGACATTGGTTAAAATGGTGAGCAAACCCTACTTGCTCTGGTATTAAGTTTTTATATATAGATAGATAGATATAGAGAGGTATATAGAAAGAGAGAAAATATATAGATATAGCTGCTGTGCGCTCATCCAGTTAACTCCCCATTTAAGAATTCATGAACCCCATTTGATTATCTGTGAGTGATTGAGGAGTATTCAATTTCTCCTCCCCCTGTCAGTTCCATTCTGACGCACACATTCTATCTCACTCGTATCTTTTATAATAAGAATAAAAGTGTGTTAAACATCACAGATTTCCTGTGTGTGTGATATATATAATTTTCGCCCTCAAGTGCCTGATTTCTTCACACACTAAGTCCAAACAATCAAATTTATTGCGGAACATGAAAAATCAACAAAAAATGCTTAGAAAATGTATTGATCTATTTAACCACTTCCATACAGGGCTTTTATACACACATCCATGCCAGGCCTATTCTGGCACTTCTATCCTACATGTACAAATCATAATTCTTTTGCTAGAAAATTACGCAGAACCCCCAAACATTATATATGTTTTTTTAGCAGACACCCTAGGGAATAAAACAACGATCATTGAAACGTTTTATCTTGCACGGTATTTGCGCAATAATTTTTCAAACGCCTTTTTTTGGAAAAAAATAGTTTTATGAATTAAAAAAATAACAAAACAGTAAAGTTAGCCCAATTTTTTTGTAAAATATGAAAGATGATGTTACACCGAGTAAATAGATACCCAACATGTCACGCTTTAAAATTGCGCACACTCATGGAATGGCGCCAAACTTCGGTACTTAAAAATCTCCATAGGCAATGCTTTGAATTTTTTTACAGGTTACCAGTTTAGATTTACAGAGGAGATCTAGTGCTAGAATTGTTGCTGGCACTCTAACGCACGCGGCAATACCTCACATATGTGGTTTAAACGGCGTTTACATATGTCGGCGGGACTTGCGTGTGCGTTCGCTTCTGCGCGCGAGCTACTGGGGACAGGGGCATTAAAAAAAAAATGTTTTTATTTTTTTTTTTTTTACATATTTTTTTTTTTTTACACTTTTTTTTTATCACTTTTATTCCTATTACAAGGAATGTAAACATCCCTTGTAATAGGAATGTGTGTGACAGGTCCTCTTTATGGAGCAATGCGGGGTCAATAAGACCCCGCATCTCTCCTCCAGGCTGGAAAGCATGAGATCGGTGAAAAAAAATTCACCGATCTCATGATTACTGTTGCTTGGCAGCCGCAATTGCGGCTTTGTTTACTTACGGGGACCCGGGCGTGACGTCATCACATCGCGCCCGGGTCCTCCGACGGTCATAGAGATGACTGGTGACCATCTGGTCACCAGTTATCTCTATGCTTCCTGCCAGCGCCGGACGATTCGTTCTCCGGGCCCCCGATGGCACGGGAAAGCCAGAAGACGCACCGGATGGCAGCGGGAGGGGGAGATGTGCCCTCCCGCCGCCTGTAAGAACGATCTAGCGGCGTAACCGCCGCTATGATCGTTCTTACGTTGTGCAGAATCGCCGGCAGAAGAGAAGGATATCGGAATGATGCCTCTAGCTGCAGGCATCATTCAGATATCCCCCCACAAAGCCCAGGACGTCATATGACGTCCACCCGGATCGGTAGAGGTCCTTTGTGAACGTCATATGACAATGGGCCGGTATTGAAGTGGTTAAAACCCTCAAATTAAGTGCATAAAGTCCAATACTGTAAAAATAATCAAGTAACGTGTCTACTGACCTCTGTGTGTACAAAAATATATTTTTAATATGATTTTTAAATATAAATGCTGCAAATACCTAATTTCACAGCTGAGATTGCGATCACACGACCAGCCAGCTCTCCACCTCCTTCCCTTCAGACTGACATCAACAGGGGAATCTCGGCCCCTCCCGCTGCATTTGTCAGAGGAAAAGCAAAAGCTGTCGGGTCATGTGATCGCAATCTTGGCTGTAAAATTTAGGTATTTGCAACGTTTATTTTTATAAACCGCACACAGATGGGGACACTGCAAATAGGAGGCAGCGCTGATGGTGTATACAGGTTAGAGTGGCTTAACAACCACTTTTAACTGATTTTGTTTATGGCCTAGAATTAACTTTAAGAGCTTAGTTTATCATGTGTTTTTAATTTTTTTTTTTTTTTTTTTTTAAATTGGCAAAGGAAAAAAATGTGTATTGCAAATCATTTTGATAGCGATGGCTGTCTAAACAGTTAGTTTGCAGTAGTTATTGTGCTAATCCCTATTTTTTCCTTTCCTTATTAAGGCTGTGTGTTCCAGGAAGCTATCGAAGTTTTAAGTCTGCTCCAGCGCCATTACTAAGCATTAATACAAAATTAAAGAACAAAGAGCTTTCTGAAGACGCAATAAATAAGACCTGTAGCATAAGGAAAGAAGTGAAACCACAAGAAACTTCCTCTAAAGACCCAATAAGTAACACTTCCTCTACAAAAGGCAATTCTGAACTGGTCAAGTCTTGTTTAGAAAATAATTCGGAATCTAGTTCAAAAATGGAGCAAAAACAATGCAAGGAGAATGAAGGAACAGATAAACCGTCTTCAAGCATAAGGAAAGAAGTGAAACCACAAACTTCCTCTAAAGACCCAATGAGTAGCACTTCCTCTACAAAAGGCAATTCCGAACCGGTCAAGTCTTGTTTAGAAAATAATTCGGAATCTAGTTCAAAAATGGAGCAAAAACAATGCAAGGAGAATGAAGGAACAGATAAACCGTCTTCAAGCATAAGGAAAGAAGTGAAACCACAAACTTCCTCTAAAGACCCAATGAGTAGCACTTCCTCTACAAAAGGCAATTCCGAACCGGTCAAGTCTTGTTTAGAAAATAATTCGGAATCTAGTTCAAAAATGGAGCAAAAACAATGCAAGGAGAATGAAGGAACAGATAAACCGTCTTCGAGCATAAGGAAAGAAGTGAAACCACAAGAAACTTCCTCTAAAGACCCAATGAGTAACACTTCCTCTACAAAAGGCAATTCCGAACCGGTCAAGTCTTGTTTAGAAAATAATTCTGAATCTAATTCAAAAATGGAGCAAAAACAATGCAAGGAGAATGAAGGAACAGAAAAACCGTCTTCAAGGCACAAGTTAATGGTAGACAAGAAAAGTAAAAAAGAAATGGACTCGGATAGTCAGAGTAGAGATGTAGGTCGACGGCAAAGGAGTGAAGGACACAGATCCAGTCCTAGCACTGTAACCGATGATGGTGTTTGTGAAATAAAAGAAAAGTCACATGGACAACCAACAAAAACTGGGAAAAGTGAAAGCTCTCAAGGAATCAGAAATTCGAAAAAATCTGATGTTGAGTCCAAAACGGACAGTAGAAAACACTCTTCAAGCTCCCATGATAAACCAAGCTTTTCAAAGGAAAACCCACGGGGCCAAGAATTGCATCATATAAAAGAAAAGCATTTAAAAACGCATGAAAAATCTGAACACAGAAAGGAGTCTAAGGGGTATGAGCGAGACAAAACTGTGGGACACAGAACAAACGAAAAGGATGATGAGTTCCAACGGTTGAAAAGAACCCATTCTTCGAGTCTTAAAAACGAATACTCTCAAAAATCCTCACCATCAGAACAGAATGTTGGCAAAGGAATTATAGAATCTGACAGAAAAGATAAACGCTGCTCAGAATACAGCGATTCCAAAAATATAAGCAAAGACTCAAAATCAAGCAAAACTGAAGTTAGGCCACCATCATCCAAAAATAAGCAGAAATGTGATAGCAAAAGTTTAACTGAACGGGAAAATAGAACTGAAAAGAGATCTAAAAATGAAGAAAATATTAGATCTGATCAAAATCACAGAGGGCACCGAAAAGAAGAAAAAGTGTCTCGCCATTCTTCAAATAAAGTAAAAGTACAAGGTTGTCCTAGTAAAGTTGAAGTCCAGTCCCAAAACTTTGCAAAAGGCTTAACTTGTCAGAGGGAAGATAACTCTGTAAAGGACTTGAAGTTATCCTTTATGGAGACTCTTAATCTGACCCTTTCTCCAGCTAAAAAAAAAAGTCAGGATTCAGAATCTGCCAACTCTCCTGTGTCTACTGGGGAAACTGACATGAATTCTATAAATGCAGAGGCATCTTCTAAAGTGTGCACAAGCAGTAATGATGGCACAGATTCTCATGAACATTTAAGTAAACCTAACTCAATGTATTTGAAACCTAGTACAAAAATGTCTGTAGAAAATCCAACTTCTTCAGACGATTTAAAATTGGTGCCTCATTCTGAGCCTGTTAAAGCTACTGTAGCACTTCACAAAGAGCAAATAACCGTGACCATTGAGGATAAGGCTCTTGCCGAAGCTGCTCTATCAAATGTAGATTGTCCCCATGTCTTGCATATGGAACCAGAGGCCAACATTTCTGATGATATGGACACGCAAAGCATTTTAAATGAATCTGATTTTATTGTGCTTGATTCTTACATTGAAACTGACAAGTGCAGCAGTAATGAAATCCCTTCTGAAAATCTGAACATGTCTTTGCCAGCTGAAAATGTCCAAAATAATGAAGTCATCTTGGCGCAGATATCTGAAGATGTAGACCAGACAAACGGCTTGAAACCAAATATAACTGGGTCCACAAAAGGTATATTTGAATCCTCAAATCCTGATCAGTGTTTACATGATGAAATAAGTCTTGACTTAAATTTCTGTAAACGTATACCTAAAGTCGTCAGTCCGCTAAAAAGCCCAGCCAGACCTTTAGCACATCTACCTACAACTGAATGCACAACCAAGGCTTCAGTAGTGAGCGTTTCATATAAAGGTAGTACTTTTTCATTAATATAACAGTAGTAGTTTTGCATGCAGGCATGCTTTTAGATTTGGATAAAAAAAAAATATTTCTTCTGGTGTTGGACTGCTTTTTCTTTCTTTCTTTCTTTCTTTCTTTCTTTCTTTCTTTCTTTCTTTCTTTCTTTCTTTCTTTCTTTCTTTCTTTCTTTCTTTCTTTCTTTCTTTCTTTCTTTCTTTCTTTCTTTCTTTCTTTCTTTCTTTCTTTCTTTTTCGAATCCTTTTTTGTTGTGACTTTTCCATATCTGCCATGCTGTGTGTGTGGGGGGGGTTCCTTTTTTTTTTTTCATGTTGGATAGATTTGACTTTATTTGCATTTTTTACGAGACCTAAAAACTTTTTGGGAATATAGTAATATACCTCTGGAGACACTGGTCTGGGTCTTTTAATCATCTTTTGAGTCTTTATTATTTGCAGTTTTTATGAAGGGTCTTATTGGACACAAATTGGCCATTATTTCAGAGATCTGTTAAAGTATATGTCCACCCTAACACTAAAATCTCTAAATCTAGACATCCACAATCTAAGACTAACCTATCTAGCCCTGTAAAAGAAGAATTCAATATACAGTAAAACCTTGAATTGCAAGCATAATTTATTCTGGAAACATGCTTGTAATCCAAAGCACTCCTATTTTAAAGCAAATTTCCCCATTAGAAATAATGGAAACTCAGATGATTTGTTCCACAGCCACTTATTCATAAGTCCTTCAGTTTATAGTCCATATAAAAAAATTCATAGCCATGTGATAGGTTGTGTAACCATAAAATGTCCATCCACAAATGGCAGCCTCCACAAGGGGTTTAGAAACAAAATCCAGCAGGAGCTACAGAGTATAAAAAAAAAAGATTTGCCTCCAAGTGTACCAATATGGTTACATTTAATGAAGGTACAACATTTAGCAACTCACATGGTTGATCATTAAGAGGCACATTTAAGTATGCAGGCATCTGGGGTAAAGTTGTCCACATAGACCATCCTCTGCACTGCCGGCTCTCACCACTGTCCGCCTGCAATTGTGACCAGGAAGACTACCCTGCAGTAGAGCGATCTGAAAGCGAGGCTTGAACCGTTTGTGGAGTGCAGCATGGAAGGGATGACGTCTTTGGCGAGGATGGGTCCATGTGGACAGCTTTACCCCGGATGCCTGCATACTTGGATGTGCCTGTTTTATCATCAACCATGTGAGTTGCTAAATGTTGTACTTTCATTAAATGTAACCATATTGCTACACTTGGAGGCACCTCTCTTCTCTTTTATACTCGGTATTGACATGACGCTACTTGTATATCAAGCCATTGCTCGTTAAGAAGTCAGAATTTTCTAAAAAAAATAAATTGTTTTGCAAAACACTCTTAAACCAAGTTACTCTCAGTCCAAGGTTTTACTGTAAATGCCTTTTCTGCAGCCGGTTCGGTCCCACACTGAGCTGTCAGTGGCTGCTTTGCTTTGGTGGTGGGTACAGAGGAGGCAGCCGACAATGGAAGCCCCATAGTAACTCTATGGATGATGTCCCTTCCCATTCATTTCACAGCCGTTGTTGGCTGTGTCCTCTGCAGAGCTCATGCTGCTGGAGAGGCTTCAAAAAAGTATGTATAGTGATTTCTTTTTTACAGGGCTAGATAGGTTAGCCTTGGATAGTGGATGCCTGTAGCTGTAGCAATTTAGGGTGGACTTCCTCTTTAAGTTATGGGCTGTTTATTTTTTCAAGAACAACGAATTCCCCTCCATATTAGAGACTAGGTTAAATCGCCTTTCAAATATGCTTTCTTTTATACCTTGCCAGTGTGAATCGGTGTGTTAAAACGGAGGCAATTTAATAAGTTGATGAATTTAAAAAATATATATGCATCACCATTTTTTTTTTTTTTTTTTTGTTTTCTTATTAGATCTTCCATCAGATGTGAATATAAGCACTCCAAATGAACTGAACAAAGAGAATTGTAAACCAGTCAACAAAACTGATGTAGGCTCTGAAACTTTTCCCATAGAAATTTCTTCCGATGAAGTTGAGGAAGGGGAGATTATAAGTGACGAAGAACCAGATAATGAGCAATCCTCACAGTCTAAAAGTAGTCCAAGCCAAACCAAGCCCATCAAAGATACAAATGTGAGCAAGAGTCCCGAAATTCGGGAAAGCAAGAAGGCTTCTTTGATCAAACCAAATGGAGTAATTTCACCACTGAGGCAGTCCACTTCAAAAACTAAGAAACAAAAAAATAATAAAATGGCAAAGTTGGTTGCATTGCCAATTGACAAAGGAAAAAATGTAAGTGATGTCTCTTGCCTTGATGGAGTCTTACAAATTGTTCCTCCAACAAATATACAGGATGTTCTACAGATGTTGAGAGTAATTAGAAATCATATAAGAAGAAAATACATGAAATTTAAGATGCAGATTCCACTGTCCCAGTTCCATCGCTTTGTTGAAGCCTCATCATTATGCTTTACCACTCTAGCAAACAGTTTGGATTGGTCTAGGTTGTGTTCTTCACCAGATAAATTGCAAAAACAATTGTGTAAGCTTATTGAATCCAGGCTAAAGCAGCTTAAAAATAATGGAATTGTAGATCGGATCTTTGAGCAGCGGCTCATAGACATGAAAAAGAGGCTATGGAAATTTGTAGAAGAACAGCTTGATTCTTTATTCGATACCCTTAAAGGAATGACCGTACAACTTTGTGACAAGTCCAGATTGGAAGATAACCAAGATGAGAATAAAAGAAGCACATTGTCTACAACAAAAGTTAAAAAATCAGATAGAATAAAGTCTCAAAAAGTGAACAAGACTTCTAAGGCTAAAGCTTCCCTGGCCAAATTAGAAAATGAACGTTTTTTAAGACGTTTGGACTTTCAGTATCAAAGAGATGCTGCAGACTCAAAACCTCAAGCTATAGAGGACCCCATTGTAGAAAAGAAGCGCTTAAAAGATTTGCGTACTACTTATGACAAAAATTGTATTTCACCTTCTAACCACATGAGCCCAAAACCAAAAATGCCTCCTTCCTCTACTGCCAAACGTGACACATCCAATGAATTTCGAATAGATCAACAAAGCTCTGCAGGTTTATCCTTTAACTTGGTAAGTGATGATCACATGGGTGACATTTTTAAAACTTTGCTGAATGACTCTGACAATTTAGAGCTTAACACCCTGCATGAAAATATATGGATATTGGACACTCCAGAGAAAAAAAGCACTTCAAGTCAAAAATATGATTCTGTAAATTCTTTGACAGAAATTAAAACTCCAATTATGGAAGCTTTTCCTTGGACTTCAATTTCCCCTCCACATATCAATACTTTGCCTAGACATGAGACAATACTAACCCCAGATGTTTTTGATGAAAGCTGCTTGCTTGAAGTCCCTACCAGTACCTCTTCTAGCAAAAGCATATCCTTTTCTGAGGACAGATTCAAGTCTTATTCGGTTCTTATGGAAGATCTTGCTGTGTCTCTTACAGTTCCTTCACCCCTGAAATCTGATTCTCATCTTAGTTTTCTTAGACCAGTTTGTGATCCTGAATCAATATCTAAAATAAGTGCACATTTTTGTGAAAATGCTGTCCTGGATGAGGAAGATGCCACAGAACAGGACATACATTTAACTTTGGATTCAGACAATTCAAGCACAGGTTCAATGGAAAATTCAAATGAACCTGATGGTTTTCAGTGCCATCCAAGCGAACCCATGCAAGCAGTTATAATGGAGAAATCTAATGATCACTTCATTGTTAAAATAAGGCGTGCTGTATCCGCTAGTTCTCCAGTGTCTGACAGCTCTTCTGTAGTAGAATCTGACGTTGCAGCCACAGACCAGTTGGAAAGTACACACTGTTACATTCTTGATGAAAACTTACAAAAAGGGACCCATACTGAAACCAAGAACAGTTTACTTGCTGAATCCCCAGTGCCATATTCTGAGGAGAGAAGTTTCTCAAAAATTGATGCGAAATCTGCAAACTTTACAGATGTAAAACCAAGTACATGTTCATCGCCTATAACCGCACACGCCAAAATATCTATTTTAACGGATGCCTTAAACCAAAGTTTAACAGACACATCTGAAGTTGAGTTAAAAAATGTTCTTCATTCAGAGAATTCTCAGCTAGAC